>NW_005871130.1:1220856-1225826 GCF_000147115.1 Myotis lucifugus
CTGACATTTACAAACTACTAGAAAATCATAGTTTCAGTTACTTTTGGCCCTTTTGAGGAATAATATGAAATTCATAATAATGATAGCCTTGGTTTGAGAACTGATCAAACATTTAGGAACTAAGGTAATGCTTTCTGAAGATCCAGCCTCCCCCTTTCTTATTACATTGTCTGCCCAGTTGGCACACTCTCCCCAGGGGCCACATGCATCTTTCAGTACTTTTGACAAATAAGGATAAAAGGGAGAAAATTTGCTCTGACAAATGAGGAGGTGTATTACCAATCCATTGCCGTAAGAGTAGCATTGGCATGAGTACAGACAAATAGATAGATGTATGGACTGAGTAGAACTCAGAGAGGAAACATAAATATTTGGAAATGTAATATACAATGCATTTAGTACCATAAATCAATGGAGAAAAGGCAAAATGTTAGGGGGCAAAGTATGGAAATTATTCCCTGCCTACTCCCAGCTACAGGGGTGGATGGATTCTCCATGTGCTTAAGTTCAAAATATGAAGCACAAAATTATAAGTTTAATAGAAGTCATTATAAGAAAATATATTTGTGAGCTAAGTGGGGGAGATAGCATCTTAAGTAAAACTTTTCAATCACAAAGCACATGGCAAAAAAAGACTTCAACAGTAGTTTCTTTAGAATCCTGTATTCAATATGACTCTCAATTTTTTTTGCATGTTAATACATTCTCTAACAGTTATGATTGGATGCATGGGATTATTATAATTTATGAAATGTTCCTTCTTTTTCATTCATGTCGTTACCTTCTGTCCTACATGCTAGTGGTGATTTATCTAGGAAGTAAATATAGAGATGCTGACAAGACCCAGCACTTAAGGAATAAACACCCCACACCGTGCTTGCTGAAGCTTTTCTGTCACCACCCGGGAGGAACATGAAGTGAGATTGCACCGAGGTCACACTTTCTCAGAGATGCAACTTCTAAAATGGGAGTGAGAAAGAGAAAGCAACCTGGTTCCACTTCCTGCTGCATCATTGTGAATGACAGATGGCCATTCATACCATCATGGCCTGTAGCCCTTTCCAGATTTAAAGTTCACTGCCAGTTAAATTCTAGTTAATTCAACATTTATTTATCAACTCAACATTAATTTATCTACTCAACTGTGGCTTATGACTCCTCTTTGCTCTGCCTTTGCCCTACTTTGGCAGTAGAATTTGATCACCAGCATAATATGGTAGCTAGCTCTGTGCTAATGTAAATATTTCTCAACATTTTAAGATTATTTTATAGTAAATTATTTCTGCCTATGCTTTGGCACACTGGCATATATTCTGATATATTTAATTAACTAAAGTTTCCTTTCAATATCATGAGTATGTTATCCTCCTGTCTCCAAGGATTGCATTCTTTTCATCGGGACAAAATTATTACTCTTGGAGAATTATCCTATTACTGTAAAAACTACTATATTCTCAGGGAGTCTAAACAACATCTATAGAAAGTATGATGTGGAATTTATCTATAGATAAAAACTACATGTATTCCTCCTCTTACCTAAATTTTGAGGGATATAAAATTTATCATTATATAAACATAAATTTGAAATAAAAGTAAAAATGTTTTATTAACTTACCTTACATTTCCTTATTTTACAAAAGGCTTACATTTGTTATAAGAAATTAGAACAATAAAAACATACATAAAATTACAAAATCCAGCTCTCCAGGAGTAAACCCTATTAATAGACACACATATCTTTTCAGGTTTATAATATATACATTTATAATATAGACACATGTTTTATCAAAATAGATACATAATACTTATTGTCATATAAATCAGTTTTTAAAAATTCAACAATATAACATTTTCAATTTTCCATACCAGACATAGAAATTTAACACATAAGTGAAATAGCCTTATAAGTGTTCCATGGTAGACTTTCTTCTCACTTTTAACTTTCTTCTCACTTATAAACAATTATAAATATTCTTAACTGAGCCTGAATTTCTCAAAACCTCATACGTCGAGGCTGATTGTAGAGTTTTCTTCAAAAGGTTCTTTTTTGATGAATAGCACCCCAATGACACGGAAGAAAGATGCTTCAGCTGCAGTGGTAGCTGTCTTCTTTAACTCACAGTTGATGAATGGAGCTGATACCCTGGGCATCCCTATGAGAATGGTATAACCTCAAGGAGGGTAGCCATTAGTCTTTGCTTCTGTGGTTGTTGTTTTTTTCCTCCTTATTAGAAATTTCAAAATTATCCAGTCACTGAAACATTACTTTAAACAGAGTACAAGATGTAGATAAATGTATCATTGATTCTTTCTAAATTCCTATCAGTGAACATTATATAGTTTACATATATGACAAATCAAGAATAATATGGGAGCTAGCTCTGTGTTAATGTAAATATTTCTCAACATTTTAAGATTATTTTATAGTAAGTTATTTTGCCTGTGCTTTGGCACACTGGCCGTGTATTCTGTTAGATTTAATTAACTAAAGTTTCCTAATAACATCCTATGTAATAATCTACTTCTCTTTTTAAAAGTCAATGAGCGCCTTATTTGTATTTCATGAGATCATAACAGAATCAATAGAATTTGCAGTATAACCAAAGATCATTTATCATTTATCATTTATCATTTCTACCCTTATATAAAAAGAGGGGTAATCATATTCTTTTGACTGCTGACTGTTTTCATATTTCCCTGTTTTGTGGAGATTTTATATCACCACTGTTTTGTACTGAACTATGCCACCTTCATTTCCTTGCACTCTTTTCAAATTCACTGCTTTGTGATGGAAAATGTTATTAAAATATATGTATTATTTGAGTCTAAAGGCCTTACTAAATTACAATCATATGAGCAACAATTTATGACTATCACATACCTAATTGTTGTGACAATTGTTATGACAGTGCATGAATAAAGCAAAAGGAAAAACCAAATAAACAAGAAAGGTGTTTAAGTTTGACATCAATAGGAGAGCTTCAGGAACCCTGGTTAAGGGAAGAAGCTGAAACAGCTGAATAGAAGTGTCAGGAAAAAAATGAGGAAATTCAAGGCTCAAACTTTACCAATTTGGTCAAGTTCTAGTCCTAGTTGTGTCATCTCTTGCTACTTCAAGAACAGGTACGTTTGGTGCCAGAGAAAAGCAAGGTTGCCACCAAGAACCTGCACACGTCCCAGGTTTAGGTGACTATACCCCCCTTTTTTCCTGTCTTTAATTTTTTAAATTGTATTTACTGGGGTGACATTGGTTAATAAAATTATACAGGTTTCAGGTACACAATTCTACAATATATCATCTGTATATTATACTGTGGGTTCACCACCCAAAGTCAAGTCTCCTATCACCATTTACCTTCTTTGTCCTCCCCCACCCCCTTCCCTCTGGCAATCACCATACTGTTGTCTGTGTCCAGAAGTTGTTTTTTTTTTCCCCTGCATAATCCCTTCATCCATCTCACCTAGTTTCCACCCATCCTCCCCTCTGACAGCTGACAGTCTGTTCTCTGAATCCATGAGTCTGACTCCACTTTGTTAGTTTATTGTGTTCATTAGATTTCACATTTAAGTGAAATCATATGGTATTTGTCTTTCTCTGATTGGCTTATTTTACTTAGCATAATACTCTCCAGGTCCATCCATGCTGGTGTACATTTGCACCATGAAATACTAATCAGCTGTAAAACAGAAGATGGTCATATCCTTTGAGGCAGGAAAAAAGGAATTATCCTTGTTATAGCATTTCACTAAGTATTTTGACATGTGGACAGATTTTAGAAAGAAATACCTAACAGCAGAAGGATGAAAATAATAGTAATTATAATGAAGTTGCAGCAGTAGTAGTAATTTTTTAAAATGAGGAGTTGGGGATGCCTTGGCTGATTGGTTGAGCATTGTCCCATACATCAAAAGGTCACCTGTTTGATTTCTGGTCAGGGCACATGCTAGGCTTGTCAGCTTGATCCCCAGTAGGGAGCTTATAGGAGGCAGCTGGTCAATGTTTCTCTCTAACATCTCTCTCTCTCTCTCTCTCTCTCTCTCTCTCTCTCTCTCTCTCCCTCCCTCTCTCTCCCCCCCCCTTCTATGTTGGCTCTCTCTCTAAAATCAATAAAAACATTTTAAAATGAGAAGATGGGATACAAAAACTACACATAAAACATTACACAGGCCCCAAATGAATTTGATATTGTATGGTTGACAACACAGACAGTTCTATCAAAGACATTGGCAGCTTTTGTTTCTTTGTGGCATGTTGAATGTTAGGGAGTTAAAATTGTGAAGGAGGTAGATCCAGAATTGGCCTGCAGGGGGCCTCAGCGACCACCTTGTGAAGCCGCCCTGGGGAAGGTGACCTTATATTAGAATCTGGGGACTCCTCTTCCCGCTCCCTGCAGGCTTATACAGTCCAAGAAAGCAAAAATTATAATGATTTGAAGGATTTCAGAACAAGCCACCTAAAATGTGCACGCTGGCATATTGACTATTTTGAGTTAAAGGCACTTGTAAAACAACAAATACAAGAAAAATGCCATGACCTTCCTTCTTTTCTTAAAAGCTGGAGATGAAATTTCTACACTAAAGATGTCCTCCCTCCACCAGAGCAAAGTCACATTGTTATCATCAGGAAGTTGCGAGACTGAGAGAATTATGTACACACAGTCCCTATTAAAACAATTCTATCTTCCTCTAGCCTCCCCACAGAGTGTAGTCACTTTTTCACAATCACCTGTCCTTCCTCAACCTAACATAAAAGCATGTAGGTCTCACTGTTTCTTTGGCCATTCCTTCCTTCCGGGACTCCAGGGTCACATAAAACTTGTATTGAAAAAGTGAGACTGCTTTTCTCTTGTTTATTGGTCCTATGCCAATGTAATTCTTAGACCCAGTTAAAAAGGAGCCTAAGAGGGGAAAGGTAAGAGTTTGTCTTCCCTACAGATTATTCCACTCAAGGCCCCCACATTCCACACTCA
>NW_005871130.1:1225926-1294931 GCF_000147115.1 Myotis lucifugus
TTTCGTTGCACTAGAATTAAAGTGTTATGCATTCTCTCTTTGAGAAGTGAGCTGCGGTACCTGTGGGCGGGGCAGTCTTGTATTGATGTCGACTGTGCCTGTCTGCAATGATAACGTTCCCGTTAGACTCCGCGCGACGCTGACGATGTTCTCCCTACCGTTGATTGTGAGGGGGTCCAGCGGCGGGTCAGCCCGGCACAAGACATCGGCATCTGTCACTAATCTGTTTTCTGTAAACGGAACCGGACTCCAGGTCTCCTGGAGACTTTGTTTTAGATGCTCAGTTTCATTCTTCTAATTGATGACTCGTGGCGTCTGTGGACACCAGTGGCCGGGTGCCCCCGCCACGTGGATGGAGCATGGATCCAGCCCTACGGAGTGATGGGCAGATGACAGACAGTTCCCAGGAACTGCCTCACTAGGGGGGCCTCAGGAGGAGGGGGGAGGGGGAGAAGGAGGAGGAAAAGCAGGAGGGGGAGGAGGGGGAGGGGAGGGGAGGGGAGGGGAGGGGAAAGAAGAGAGGAAGGGAGGGGGGAGGATGAAGATTCTGCGAACAGAGAAGTCTGGGGCACGGACATGACTCACCCAGAGTCATGCGTGTAGGAGGCGAGTCAGGGCCCAGGTTCACAGGCCACTCAGGGCGGTGCCTTGACCCTTGACCCGGGAGCGGTACCCAGAAGCGCCAGCACCAGGTGCAGCCCAATCCGAGGCCCTCCGTCCGCTCGGAGCAGCCGGGAGCTGGTGGCCCTGCCCATCCGAGGCTCGGCTCCGGGCGTTAGGCTGCGGGCGCCACGAACGGTGAAAGCGGGGTGACACCCAGACAGGCGGCCGGGTCTCAGGGCCGGTCCGCGGATAAATGAGGAGCCGACGGCATGGCCCTCCCCGCGCCCGGGGCTGCGGCAGGAGGGTCACTCGCGTCTCCCGCGCGGCAGCTGCGTTGGATCCTGTTCTCTTCCCTCCCGTGTGCTGCTCGCAGCTGCCTCAGCGCGAGGAGCTGTGCTCCTGTCAGCTTCATCCGAGATAGAATCAGTGAGCCTGAGCCTGGGTTTGGAGCCTGGGGCACGGAGCACACACAGGGCTTCGGAAGATTTATCTTCTAAACCACTCCTCAGCGACGTCCACGTTTGTAAAAATACTTTTATCCTCCTGACCGGTCTGGCTCAGTGGATAGAGCGTCGGCCTGCGGACTGAAGGGTCCCGGGTTCGATTCCGGTCAAGGGCATGTACCTTGGTTGCGGGCACATCCCCAGTAGGAGGTGTGCAGGAGGCAGCTGATTGATGTTTCTCTCTCATCGATGTTTCTAATTCTCTATCCCTCTCCCTTCCTCTCTGTAAAAAATCAATAAAATATATTTAAAAAAAATAAAAATAAAAAAATAAAAAATACTTTTATCGACATCAGAGAGGAAGGGAGAGGGAGAGAGACACGGCAACATCAGTGATGAGAGAATCACCGACCGGCTGCCTCCTGCAGGCCCCACTGGGGATCGAGCCCGAAACCACAGGAGCCCCGACTGGACCGGAACCGTGACCTCCTGATTCACAGGTCAACGCTCAGTCGCTGAGCCACGCCCTTTGACCACACGATGGGCGCTGATTCTATCTCGGACGCCTGTCAGATTTCTTTTGTTTCTGGACTAAAAAGGACAATTGTGCAATAAAGAAAGAGACGGCGAGAAACCCAGGGAAACCCCTTCTGGGCAAACAGAGACCTGGGTGCCCTGTTCCCCTTCGGGGGGTGTGAGCTGCAGCGCGGAGGCAGGTTCGGGGGACGCGTTTCATTCTCCGACGCACCTGCCGCCCCGTTTGCCTGAGCGAAGGTTACAGTCACACACAAGGCACAGCAGGGCTTGCCTGCGGCTCTTGCTATTCCTGGAGCGTGTGGAGGATTAATGGTTAAAGCCCGAGTGTAGCTAACCCCGGGGAGAGCGCGTTTCTCCGTGAAACGGCCCTGAGGAGCCTGGTCCCGGGAAGGAGGCTGCGCCTGGGAAAGGTTCTGTCACTCGGTGATTTTGGGAAAACGTATCAGCAATGAAGACGGAGACGCAGAAGGCGTGCGTGAGGTGACAATACATTTTTAGAATCTTGGGGTTTTGTCTGGGTTTGGAGCCTGGGGCACGGAGCACACACAGGGCTTCGGAAGATTTATCTTCTAAGGCACAAAGAGAGGTCACACCTGAGAGGACAAAGACGTGGACACCGTCCTCTGCGTTAATGGTGATTTCCGCAGACCTCGGGGTGTACGTCACAGGTGCTGGAGGGACGTCCCTGTGCCGATTCCTCACGCGGACGAGGGTGGTGATTCCTGTTTGTGAACTGGAGGACCCCCCCCACCCCCTTCCTTAGCTTTCCAGCCGGCCCTGCGGATGAGCGAGCGTCTGACCTCCGCCCAGACCGGCTACAAGGACCCAAGCGTGACGACACTGGACACAGACCGAGTGCCCGGCGTGCTGGGCCACCCGGGGCTCAGCCGGTCCCTTCCCAACAGGGCGAGTAGAGTGGGAGACGCCCACCGGACCCCAGACAGGAGGGACCTGCTGTGTTTTTTTTTTTTTAAAAAAAATATTTTTATTGATTTCAGAGAGGAAGAGAGAGAGAAACATCAATGATGAGAGAGAACCATTGATTGGCTGCCTCCTGCACACCCCACATGGATGGAGCCCTAAACCTGGGCCTGTGCCCTGACCAGGAATCCAACTGTGACCTCCTGGTTCATAGTTGATGCTCAACCACTGAGCAATGCCAGCTGGGCTGTAGACACATTTCTTGATGTTGCTTATGGAGGTGAGGACTTGGGGGAGTCCCGGGTGTGGCTCTTCTGCTGGATGCTGGAGAGAGCTTCCTAGAAAGGCCCAGCCAGCAACCAGGTGAGAAGCAAAGGCAAATAGACTCATGGTGGGAAAGGAAAAGCTATTGGACTGTTTCTGGCTTTTCAGGAACCAGAACGGTTAGTTGAAGAAACAGAGAAAGCTGACAGGGACGGAGGGGAGCCTGGAGTCAGTGAGCTGTGGGTGAGTGTCAAACACTGATGAGTGTCCCTGAGGTGATACCACCCCAGCCAGTAGTAACTATAGCTACCGAGGAGAGTGGTGACTTAAAAAAAATCTTTATTGTTGAAAGTATTACATATGTTCCCGTTTTTTCTCCACTGACCCCTTCTAGCCCGCCCGAGTAGTGACTTTTTAATGAGACTGAGTGAAGGCAACAGGAAGGGGGAGGCAGAGACACAGTAAATCTGACTCTGTAAAACTCTGCCAAGCAATCATCAGGTGGCTGAAGGGAGAGAAATAAAGAGAAAATGGAGGAGGAAAGGAATATTAGAAAAATACATAAAGAACAGTGGGATCTCTGACAGAGACACACATTAAAGAGCATATTCTGCATGGCTGGGTGGCTCAGTTGGTTAGAGCGTTGTCCTGTACACCAAAAGGATTCATGTTCTATTCCAGTCAGGGCACATACCTAGGTTGTGGGTTCCACCCCCAGATGGGACACATATAGGAGTCAACTGATCAATGATTCTCTCTCTCTCTCTCTCTCTCTCTCTCTCTCTCTCTCTCTCACACACACACACACACACACACACACACACACACACTCTTTCTCAAATCGATTGTCCCTGCAGTTGTTGCACACTTTGTAGATTCCCTGATGTGGGTTTTTGGAGCAGGCTGAATTGGAGCGACTGAGATGTCCATGAAAAACCCAGTAGAACTGCAGGCCACAGAGAAAACCCTGGAAGATGAAGCTGCCTCACCTGTACCTGTCTGGAGTCACACACGTGCCAACAAGTCCCAGAAGGAGAAAAGGACAGGGAATTTGAGTCTTATCCACTTGTCTCTGGATTAATAGGTCATGTTTCTCATTGAATTTACCAATAAATTTGTGTATATTAATTTTTATTGCTGCTATAATAAGTTAATATACACTTGGTAACTTAAAAAGCACACATTTATTATCTTAGTTTCATCATTCAGAAGTTATACTTGGGCTGGTTGGCAGAACTGGTTCCTTTCTGGAATCTCTAGGGAAAGTCTGTTTCCTTGTCTTTTCCAACTTCTCCAGGACTATGACATTCCTTCGCTCAGGGCGCCTTCTTTCATTCAAAGGCAGCAAGGTTGCATTTTTCTGACTGTTCTTTCATAGTGACATTTCCCTGTGACTTATTCTTAACAGGGATTGGTTCTTTAAATTCAATTAAATTGGCCCCACTAGGATAATTCAGGCTAATGTCCTCATCTCAGCATCCTTAACCTTAATCACATCTGCAATGCCTTTTATAATGCAATATAATATATTTATAGTTTCCTAGGATTAGGATTGGACCTTCTTTGGGCAGGAGTGGTGGGTATTATTCTGCCTACTACACTTTGTAATAAGAACTTTTTCTCTCCACTTGTTAAATTGAAGAGGAGAAAATGATGTTATTATATACAGTTCTACATTCAAAGTGTCTTGATGCATGAAAAACTACATGTTTTAAAACACTCAAAAACCTGCAGGAAAACTGGAATCACAGAACACAATAATAGGATCAAGAGTAAATGGCCTCTGTAGTCACAAATACATATTTCACGCACAATTAAGTGAATAAATTTCTTCTCTGAGTCTATCAGATACGCAGTCCAGAAATGGAAGTCAACGGTGACTCTCATTTCCATAAATTTCATAAAATTGATTGATCCTTCTTGCATTGAGAACATTTCTAGGTGAGCAGTCACCATGTTCACTCTGCTCATTCTTTCCATCCTTATCAGACAATTAAGCCTCAGAGAAGAATTTAAAACTAATACCATCCACTTTTCTATGTCCTTATTCTCTAATCAGGATGTTTAGATATATAGAATGCACTATTTTCCTGATAGCCTAGCATCTGTTTGTCTTATTTTCATATAAGACAATGACTGGAGGACAGCTACATTTAAATAGTTATTAGGACATTAAGCATCTTTACAACAGGATGTCTGTGACTAAGGTGTTCGTGCCGTGCACTGGAGGTGAAAAATTCTATATTAAAATCTCTATTGCAATAACAGCAGCAAACTGTGACTCTTAATGGCTTTAGAAAAGCTCATGATTTGGGTATAAACTTTAAAGTGATATCAAGAACTTGAGACTAGCCGAGACCGGTTTGGCTCAGTGGATGGAACGTCGGCCTGCGGACTGAGGGGTCCCAGGTTCGATTCCGGTCAAGGGCATGTATCTGGATTGCGGGCACATCCCCAGTGAGAGGTGTGCAGGAGGCAGCTGATCGATGTTTCTCTCTCATCGATGTTTCTGGCTCTCTATCTCTCTCCCTTCCTCTTTGTAAAGAGTCAATAAAATATATATTAAAAAAAAAAAAGAACTTGAGACTGAGAAATCGTGTGAAATTGACATTAGAGTTCTCCATTTGGATTGATCAAAAGTTGTGTGTGCATATAGGTGTGCCTGTGATTTTGACAAAATAAATGAATTATCCAAATTAATTTTTAAGAATAACAAGACTTCTTTTCTTCATTAATTTAAAGATGTGTATTTTTGGAAAACATTACTATATCTATAGTTGCCATAGCAATTTTAGTTCCTTTATTGGTGAAGAGTTCTATAAATAGGAAGATGGTGTGGATGATATTTTGAACATGTGTACTGAGGAAATATGAAAATAAATTTGAATCTATGTAATTAAGAAAATTCTGTTTAAAAATAAAATCAAAGTATGTTTTTCCTTTATGATTCAAATTCATTTGCCTGGGTTTTATGGAAATAAAAAATAACACATCTCTATTCTTATGAGTTGGGAAACAGTGACCTCCATTAACCTGTCCAACAATAATATATTGAGACTAAAGAGATTGGTATACACCCTTACTAATCTCTAATTGAAAAATTCCCTGGTTCATCCCATGGAGCTAAACATTTTGGATTAAGATTAGCCCAATTTCTCTGGAAATTCCTCCTGTGACTTCCTGTATTTGGGAAGTTACACAGAAACCAATTTTCAGTCAAGGTTTGAATTTATTGAGACTATGGGTATTAAAAGCAAATCTGAGAAGTAAAAAGAGTATTAAGGGAAAACTAGAAAATAATACTTTATTCATCATATATCTCTATTGTATTTTACTAGGTGTACTGCTTAATAATGCGGATTTTTTTCAATAGATGGAGTTACACATATGTTGATATATATGCGATTTGATATGTATGCTAGTTTGTTGTATTGACCACAAGCTTCAAAACTTCATATGTCAAATTTGCTGAAGGTGTTAACATCATAGATATTTTTACACTTAAAAATGTCGAATTTTGCCGAAACCGGTTTGGCTCAGTGGATAGAGCGTCGGCCTGCGGACTGAAAGGTCCCAGGTTCGATCCTGGTCAAGGGCATGTACCTGGGTTTCGGGCACATCCCCAGTAGGAGATGTGCAGGAGGCAGCTGGTCGATGTTTCTCTCTCATCAATGTTTCTAACTCTCTATCTCTCTCCCTTCCTCTCTGTAAAAAATCAATAAAAATATATTTTAAAAAAAATGTCGAATTTCATGCCAAAAAAAAAGAACATTTGTGGGAAGTTTTAATTCATTACTTTATTTGGAAGAAAAAGTTATAGTATACTTCGGGAAGCTTATGGTGAACATGCTCCATCTCAAGATACTTGTGAACACTGGTTTAAGCGCTTTAAAAGTGATGATTATGATGTGAAAGACAAAGAACATCCAGGTCAACTGAAAAAGTTTGAAGGCCAACAATTACAAGCATTATTGGATGAAGATGCGTGTCAAACTCAAAAACAACTTGCAGAAAGATTAAACGTTACTCAGCAAACAATGTTCGGTTTACAAGCAAAGGGAAAGATTTTAAAGGAAGGAAAATGGGTGCCACATCAACTGAATGAAAGACAAATGGAAAACCAAAAAGTCATCAGTAAAATGTTGCTTCAATGGCATGAAAGAAAGTCTTTTTTGCATCGAATTGTGACTGGCGATGAAAAGTGGATTTATTTTGAGAATCCCAAATGCACAAAATCATGGGTTGATCCAGGTCAACCATCAATATCGACTGCAAGGCCAAATCACTTTGGAAAGAAGACAATGCTCTGCCTTTGGTGGGATCAGGAAGGTGTGGTGTATTATGAGCTTCTAAAACCAGGTGAAACTGTTAATACTGATCGCTACTGACAACAAATAATCAATTTGAACCGCACTTTGATAGTAAAACGACCAGAATGTGCCAGAAGACACGGCAAAGTAATTTTGCTTCATGATGACGCACCATCACACACTTGAAAAACCAGTTAAAGACAAGTTAAAAGATCTTGCCTGGGAAGTATTAACCCACCCGCTGTATTCACCAGACCTTGCTCCTTCTGATTATTATTTGTTCTGATCGATGGCACAGGCACTTTCTGAGCAGCACTTCAAAACATACGAAGAAATGGAAAATTGAGTCTCTGAGTGGTTTGCCTCAAAACAAGAACAGTTCTATTGGGACGGTATCCACAAATTACCTGAAAGATGGGGGAAATGTGTAGCTAGCGATGGACATGTCTTTGAATAAAGCACTTTTGATGTTTCTCTTGAAATTACCATGTTTTCTTTGATTACAAAATTCACATGATTAATCAGTACACTTGGTATAATTGATTATGTTTTAACTGGAGTCAGTAGGATAAAATTTGAAACAGTGAGAATTAATAACTTACCTTTCACACTTTCAGGAAAAGTATAGTTAAATTTTCAATTCAAAACCCTTTACACAGCCCTGGCTTGTGTGGCTCATTTGGTTGTGTGTCGTCCTGTGCACTGAGAGGTTACTTGTTTTTTTGTGTGTTTTTTTTTTAATACATTTTACAGAGAGGAAGGGAGAGGGATACAGGGTTAGAAACATTGATGAGAGAGAAACATTGATCAGCTGCCTCCTGCACACCTCCAGCTGGGGATGTGCCCACAAGCAAGGTACATGCCCTTGATTGGAATTAAACCTGGGACCCTTCAGTCCGCAGGCCAACACTCTATCCACTGAGCCAAACTAGTTAGGGTGAGAGGTTACTTGTTGATTCTCGGTCAGGGCACATGCCCAGGTTGTGAGCTTGATCCTGGAGTAGGGGCATGCAAGAGGCAGCTGATCAATGGTTCACTCTCATATCAATATTTTTCTGTTCTCCCTTCCTCCCCCTCTAAAAACCAATAAATTATTTTTAAAAAATAGACACATAATTATATTTATTGAATTATATATCTGAGTTATTGAATAACTTCATTTGATTATTTCAGCTTCCTCAGCATAATATACCACATATATTCACAGCATTGCAAAAGGAGTCATTCAGAGACTGAGCTTTAAGAAATTCAGTTCTATCATCCAGCATGGTCTCGTTCTTCCACTTGGTACATGGCCATGAAGAATTGTTTATTCTCCTAGAGTCTCAATATATTTCTCTGTGGAAATATATGTAATCATGTCTGTCTCTTACATATGTGGTGGTTAAATAAACTAACTGTGCATGAAAATGCCCAGAAAATAAGCAGTCAAAAAGCCACTCAATTTCAATATTGAATTTCACTTAAAAAGCAATGAGATACTACCACACACTTATCACAATACTTGAAATCTGAACACTGACAACACTAAATTATGGTGAGGTGTAAAGTAAAAACTCTCATTCGTTGCTGGTGGAAATGTAAAATAGCGCCACCACTTGGGAAGGCAGTTTGACAGCTTCTTACAAAACTAAACATATTCTTTCCAATGATCTAGCAGTCATATTCCTTGGTATTTACCCAAAGGAGTTGAAAAGTAATATCCACAGAAAAATCTGCACATTGATATTTATAGCAGCTCTATTCATAATTGCCCAAACTTGGAAAAACCCAAAATGTTCTCCAATAGGTGAATGGATGAATATTGCTATATGTAGGCACATCTTGGAAAATATTCTTAGATTTTACCTCAAGTTTCAGAAAAACCAGAGAGTCTTTCATCATCCATGAGATCAAATGAAAGTACTTCATCACTTTGGCTCTTCAACAAGAACCATATGAAATATTTAAATTATATGACAGAGCATAAAACCCTGATTTGTCCAGTTCTTTTTGTTCTTGCCCATGGATATGGCTAAAGTAGGGGAGAACAGCCCCCTCCCCCCATCTATATGCCCCATATAACCACCCTCTTAAGGAAACTTCTTGATGTAGCACACATGCAGACATAACAGAGACAGACACAATGAAAAGCATACAAATAGCTAATTCGCATGATGCATTTATTGAATTCAAGTATGTGGAATAAATATTGTTTTAAAGGAAAATATTAACACTTATGTTAACCATGTAGAGGATATTTGAAACTATTCTGCCAATATCAATCATTTGGACTCAAAATCAAAGGAAAACTATAGCAATAGTCAGTGTGTGTTTTAGTCATTTCTATACTGTATACAGATATGGCACCCCATTTCCCTTTATTGAAAAAGCAACACACACCCCTATTTCCCTTTATTGAAAAAGCAATATTAATATATGTTGGCTTATAATATGCAATTTTTAAGGTGGTTCTGTAATAGCCAGTGATGCTATTAGTTTTGATAAGTACCCAACTATACAAAGTCAATTAGCTAAGAAAAGGAAAATAATGCAGCCTCTTGTCTCTGTTCTAATCTGAAGACTTTTTGTGTTAAGGACTAAAAAGAAGGTAGTTACAGTGAGATGGCAGAGCAGGAGATAGAGATTATAAGGGGGCTGGTATCAGTTGCTGAGATGTACTGGTACAGGTTCAAACCAAAATGTTCAATCATATAAAAACAAATCAATCAACCCAAAGCGTTTTTTAGGCACTTGATTCAAAAGGATTAACAGAACAATGGTTAGCAACCAGAGTCTATTGGTGGAAGAAAACTTGGATCACAAGTATGTTCTCTCTTGGGGCAAAGATGGGTAGATAAAAAGAGGAACAAATCACATTCTATCTTTTCCTCTTTATTCACTGTACCAAGGAATATCTCTTTAGAAAGAAAATATACTAACCTCTGTGTTTCACAAAAAGTGCTTACTTCCACTGACTTGAATCATGCCTATGGGTATTTAAAATAGGTTTTTATATTAATCAAATATCCTAGAAACCATTTTCCAACAATTAATTATCAAGGAACTAATGTAACACAATTAGTTTTCAGTTGAGACATAGTTGAGAAAGCTGAACTACCTTCATAAACTGGTAACAGGCGTAGGAATAGTGAAGAACAAGGCAGTGCTCAGTTTTCTTGGCATCACTGACACTTCTCAGAATAAAAATGTCAATCACTCCCATATTTTCTGCTTTTGCCTTTATGAAAATGATTTCCAATCTTCATTTCCATTCTTATTGGCACATCTTACATATTCTTACATGTTTAACTTTTCCTGGACATTTCGACCAAAATGCTCTATTTTATCATCAAAGTTGATGTGTCAGGGAGCCAGGTCTTTACCTGTATGGAAATTATAATAATAAACAGGATTACTAAATTTATGTGACATTTTATTATCCGTATGACTATTTTGTGTATTACCCCAAAAGGCAAAACCCACATTGATAACATGTCAATGATCATGTCATTACGCGGAACAACTAAAAAATAAATCTCCATTCCTTTATACATACAGTGCATTCATTCAACATGTTTACTTAGTACTATAAAGTTTTATTGCTTCTGAATACATGAAGAACATGAAACATGTCCATCCTTTGTAGAGTTTATATGAAATTTTGATATTGAATTAACTCCATAGTAGGTCTACTTGTTTCCTTTACATATTGACAGAATCCATGTCTAAGACTATCATAGAACATATATTCCATCACAACCCAATAATATAAATGACTGTGTTATTAACCACAAATTGAGGTTCAACAGTCTTAGCTCAATATGAACAAATATTGTTTTCAATATTTCCATCAACCTTTTTGCCTGTTAATATTGTGGCATTCATTATTGTTGTAAAATATACCATCCATATGTTAGTTGTATCACACCAGTTATCCTCACTAGACTTATCTGTTTATCTATGTGAGAACTACCACCAGAGCCTTTCAGCTTAGTCCTGGATCACCTTTAAATACTCCCTTGACACACAAAGTCTCAGTGAAGATCTAATTTTCTAATATGCCATCTCAATTGTTGTTTGCATGACTGCTGATACCAGTTTTTACAGTTTTCTTTTGTATGCATGTATCTCTTCAAACAGACTGATAGTCAAAAGAGAGTTTTTATTATATTTCAACAAAATTTGTTATGAAATATTTACTAAACAAGATAAAAACAGTACTTGTTTAATTGAATCATTCATTGATTGCTCAATTATTTATTGTTGCAGGTGGTAGGTGAGGTGCTAGAAGCTAGGTTCAGATGGGGAACAAAGCAAATGATTCCCAATGATAAAGTAACACTAGAATTAATGTGTAATGTTCACAGTGCTTATTATTATTGCATGTGACTTATTGAATTTTGCTAATATGTATTTACTTTTATCTGATACTCAAACCAAATATATATTTTAATAAAATAGAATTTTCCATAAAGCCTGTTATTTTATATAAATAAATACATTACAAATCCTTTTTTAAAGAAATCTAAACATGAAGATAATCCATGTACTACTAATTATTGCTCGGTCTGACTCAAGATCTATCTTTATTCTTGCTCTGTATCAATCAATAATCTGCCAAAAATGAGACAATATCAAAATGTAGGAGAAGGATATGAAGTTATATAGTCAGGGGAAATTCAAGTTATGACAGACAAAACAATGCAATTATGAAAAGGAAATAATTTAGCAGAAATCCAATAAAACCTCAGTAGTGATTTTTGAATTAACTTGGGAATGTTACCAGGTAGAAAAAAAAATTAGTATTTAGTAGTTATATTAAAATTCATTCAGTAATAAAAAGTACATGCCCTAAACAAATCAAAAAGAGAAAACTAATAACTTTTAGTCAATTAGAGTAATTAGATGGCATTGGAAAGAAAATAAGAGTCTAAATAGCCTACCTTCCCCCATCACTGAACAAATCAGTGTCATATTTTTGTCTCTAGAAAACCATTCTTCCCTTCATATTCTTGTCTTTCATCTTTTTCCTTCAAGTTAAAAATAATTCATCCTATATTGTAATTTAACATTTCTCTTCACTGATTTTTCCCTGACATATTTATTAGATTAATTTATTATCGATGACTCAGAACATTTAAAATAAAGGGGAACTTATACCTTCACATTTGTTGCATGCCTTCTATGTGAAAAGTACTTTTTCCAGGCCAGTCTTGCATGCTGCCAGCCATTGATTTTTCAGGAAGCGCAGTAGGTTAGAGACAGAAAGAAAGTTTAGATGCCAATGAATACACATGTTTAAAGATATTGAAGAACTGAACTGAGCTGAGTGAATTCCAGATGTTTCAACAATCAGTAAGGGATTCAGTATAATTCAGATTTTCTAACAGGATACAGACCTAATGCATGCAAATTATTGTTTTAATGAACACACTAATACTTTGACAGCAGGTCTGTGCAAGAGTTCTGAAAATTCAGAGACCAAAATAAGTACATTATTCTATTTTCAGAATTATTTCATTATTAGGAATATGCATAGTCTGTCTATATATTAATTCCTCAGTAAGTAAAAATTTACTTCATGGAAAATATGTAAGGTCATTAATAAAATATTTAAGACACATGAGATGGATATTTTTAATACATTTATTTCTATACAGCTACTTGTCATATTTTTCTACTTGTCTGGACTTTGAAATTCTCTTATTTTACTTTCTCTTTAATTAATCTGAAAAGGAGGTAGAAAAAATACTATAGTTAAAACAATTACTATAGAAATACAAAGCACTTTCCCAATAGCTTTGAAGGAAGCACTGGCTAACATATAAATATGTTCTCTTAGTTTTTAGAAATTTATTTTTCCAATGTTTCACTTGATGATAAGTAATATAACTGAAAATCTTAAGTTTCACAGGAACAAAACTCTATGTATATTCTCTATAATAAAAGTCTGAAGCAAAAAGACACAGTTAACATTTAAAGGGTTCCTTGACATTGAACTTTCCTTCTTTAAAATATTATTGATAATATGTAAGCTCAATAATCCTATAACAGAAGCCCAGCCTCTCCTGTTCATTACTTATTACCAGTGGTTGATCAAACTGACCTATCAATTAGAAAGATTTGAATAAATTTAGGAAATCCTACTTTCAAATGAATCCCTTAGTCATAGATTCCATTTCCAGTTTTTCTCTCTTCTTGTGTTATTAGTTGTAAAATATTACCACTTTTTTTGAGGTCATGAAAGTCAAGGCTAACAGAAGACAGAAGCTTCCAGCAGGGATGATGAGCCAATCAAATGCCTTTCTGCTCAGCAGGAGGCTCCTTCCTCTGGAAAAACATAATGAATCAATCATAGAATTTCCCCAACAAGCTAATAGCTACCACTGTAGTGGTTAGACCATGAAATCTCTGTGCAATTAAATTCTGAATACAGGTAACTTTATAAAATATAAAGTAGGTGTACATTAAAATTATAAATGTGAAAATAAAATATCATAGTAATAAGACAGACAGTAAAACTGAGGTTGTCTTACTTGGTAATTTGCAGTTTACTTTGAGTTCACAAGATTATATTATATATCCCGAGTGCTTACTTATTCTAAAAATGAATAAGAAGCATATATATAATTTTAATTATTCTTATAAAGCACTCGTTCCTCCTTATTAAAATATATTCATAGTAGTTCATTAATATACAGGTTCATGTTGAATTGTGGTAGGTTACATTTTGAATAAATCAGCAATACTGACATATTGACATAAAATGCGATATTTGGGAATTTCCTATCATAAAGAAGCATTTATTTTTCTTTATTATGCTTTTTCTTATCTTTACTCATTCTGAATGTTGAATTTAATTCCAATCAAGTTGACATATCAGAAAAACTCTTTAAAATTTTAATAAAACTAGATTATCAGAAAAATTAAGCTACATGATTATAAATTATATGTGCCAAAGTTTGGTATCTGTAACTTTTTATAGGATAGATTTTTAAATAGCAACATAAGAGCCAATTGAAAGATCTCCTATTGGCCAACTATAGCTGGAGTTATTTGAGCAACAAAGTAAAGGTTGTTGACAACCCAAAGTATGAAATAAAGTCATGAGTCCACAGTGATATAAGTACATGATTGAACACATAAATAAATGGAAGAGAATGGGTAGATCTTCGGTGCAGAAGAATTCCAAAGGATTTGTGTAGTAGATAGTCTATTGTTAAGAAGGTGAACACACACCAGTATTTCAGTGTCAAAATCTTTATATCAAAGTCTATTTTCAAACAGTAAAGTGCCATATGCCACAGAATACATGGAGAATGAAAAGTTTTCTAAATCTTCTTCTTCTAATGCTTAGAGCACTGTTCTATTCATGCACGATTGGGGTCCCATGGCCTGGCTGGTGATCGGGACCATCAGGCTGTCCCAATTGGCCCCAATCAGGGTGGCCGGCTGGGGTGAGGGACCACAGGAGGTTGGCAGGTCACAGGGAAGGACTACAGGAGGTTGGCTGGCCAAGGTTGCTGTGGGAGCACATTGACCACCAGGGGGCAGCTCGTGCATTGAGTGTATGCCCCCTGGTAGTCAGAGCAGGTCATAGCAACCAGTCGACTGGTTGTTTGGTCGACCGTTCGTAAGGCTCGCTTAGGCTTTTATACATATACTAGGGGCCCAAGTGCACAAATTCATGAACCTTGAAAGAAACTGTTGGCCATGAGGCTGCGGTGGGCACAGTGGTGGGTCTTGGCCCATCCTCTGCACCTCTGCCTGACCTCTCCTGCTGTGGCCCCCGGTCCCCTGTCTGCCAGCAGCCCTGCTCCCGCCGCCTCTGCTCCCATGTGCTCATGGTGCCAACCCCATTTGCACTATGCGGAGCAATTGGGGTAGGTGCCAGGAGCAGGTGCAGCAGCAGGTACAGCAGCAGGTGTGAGCGGGGCCGGTGCCATCAGTGGATGCAAGTGGAGGTGGCTACTGGCCCAATCACCCCTAAGGAGCAGAGAGAGGTGGAGAAGCCCTGAGGGGCGATCGGGCCAGTGCTAGCCACCGGCAGTGGTGTGAGTGCCAGGTGGGACTGCGGCACACGGGAGCAAAGAATTTTCAGTAACCACCAGAGGCTCACCCCAATGACAGCTACCAGCGCCCCACCTTTGTCTGGCACTCCTGCTCACCTGCTCCACCATCCTGCTGTGGCCAACACCCGCCATGTTCCGCGTGTGCCTCCTGGTGGTCAGCGTGCATCATAGTGACCAGTTGTTCGGTTCGGTTGTTTGTCATTCGGTCTATTTGCATATTAGCCTTTTAATATTATATATATATATATATATATATATATGATATTATATGATATTTAATATCATATATATGATATTTACCTAGAGTGAGATACAAAATATAATGCTGTTGGGAATAGCTAGGGGTGAAAACTAATTATAATAGTAAAACAATTAACTATTAAATGTTTGATATATGTGCAGAGATATTGTAAAACACAGCTTATGAGAACATTGATATGCTTTTACCTTCATCTATTTGATTAATAGAGGCTGATTTTATGAGTGTGTGTGTGTGTGTGTGTGTATGAAAGAGAGAGAGAGAGAGTCTTTTAAACCTTCCTTGCATTAATTGCAGGCCTAGGAGAAGGTGACAAAGTCAGAATCTGTAGCAATTAAGTTGACTGGATACACTCCAGGTTAAAAGAAATAAGCATAAAATAGCACAATGAAAATGATTTAGAAACTTTCATTTTAAGTGTGAATTTGCACATGAAAAGGAGCATACACCTGTCTGAATGTATTTAAAGCGATATGTTTTGTTCTCATTTCAATAAAAATATAATAGTTATGTGTGATATCTGTGAATATGTTAGGACTAAGGAAGCTCAGAAATTTGGCTCTAAAATGCCAAGGACTCCACAGAACAGGATGCAGAGTATTAGCTTGTGACATTACCATTTTAAAATACTACACACCAAATCATTAACTGATCAGGTATTGAGAGGAAAAATCTCCTGGGAAGAGTTATCCTCTAAATAGTTCCATAATTGTCAATAGTTAGAGGAATGAGGAGACTTGAAGAAAAATCCTATTCTAGATTTTCCCCGGCAAGTCTCATATTTTTCATGCTGAGAGGAGTGCTAAGAAAACTGGCCCAGCAACTCTATTACTCCGGACTAGATTTTTATTATAGTCATTCCTTGGTGGGCTCCAGGTTGAACATAAATCAAGAAAGGGGCTCAATGAGTTGGTGAGAAGAGAGATTTACCAGCAGTATTTATTGCCATCCTGGTTCTATGGAAATTGTATGTGTGTAACAGGAGATTGAATAGGTCTGCAGAGGTTAGAAGACATAGATAGGTAAGTGATAGATAGTAAATTTTATAGACATTTCCCCTTATGGATTCCTGACTCACCTTGGAGACTCATTTGATTTCTTCCAGATCATTTGCCTTAGTGAACTTGTTTTTTTTGTGTGTTGTTTATTTTTTTGGGGGTGGGGGGTCGAGGAGGGGATGCAAAGTAAATAAACATTAAGCTGTCATGGATTCATAACTTTTCAGAATTTTGATAGCTGAATTTTTATAGATTCATAGGTCATTTCCAGGCTATACCTCCAAAGGATTTCTGAATCTTATTCCACTTTGAAACACTGTCTATACTTTGTCTTTATCGGGTTATAGTTTGGGTTTCTGTTTGAAATTACTCTAACGCAGTCATTTTAGGACCATCTTCTGACACCCAGTTACTCTCAGATGAAAGGGGTTGGGAAACATCATGGAAGGGAAGAAATAAGTTACCAACTCCACAAACCTTTTTGAGCATTGTATTAGTTTCCTATATCTTGTGTATCAAATTACTTCAACCTTGGTAGGGTGGTGAGGGCTTGGGGGTGGGGGGTTTGGAGAGGTCAATGGGGGGGGGGGGGAAAGGGACATATTATAATACTTTCAACAATAAAGATTTATTTTAAAAAAACCTCAAATTTATTGTGCTCTAGGTCTTTGCTTATAATACAGCAGGTCTTTGAATAACATCTATATATATATATATATATATATATAATGGAGGAATATACAAATTTGTATGTGATGCCCTCATGGTAAGGACCAGCTGGAACATAAGGACGGGTGGGTGTGGCTGTGTGCCGCACAAGGCCGAGGGACGTGAGGCTGCGTTAAATAAAATAAAATGCATTCACATGCCCTAAAGCACAAACATCCCAGCAGATAACTCAGTGCAGGTTATTGTGTAATCACAATGATTGTACAATATTGATTACACAATAAACTTATTTTCACCGAAAAAACAACAACATCTTCACTTAAAAATGCCCGAGTAAGGCTGCTGAGGCTTTCATCTGTTCCTTTCTGCATCGAAGACGACAGGGTTCAAGGAGGAAGGGCTCCAGTTTCATTTTCTCAGCATCCAGCTAGGAGGCCTCCCTGGGGCGGCTCTTCCGTCTGAGCCCTGCGCAGGACAGGTGCTGAGCTCTGGTCTGCTCAGACCGGGGAGCCCCGAAGGGAGGCGGAGTGAAGTGCTTTCCCTCCACGACTCCCTGGGAGTCCGGCGCGGAGGGTGCTCTCCCTGGGAACCTGGAAAGCCACTTCCCAGGCCTGGCGAGTCAGGGGAGGGCGACCTACCCATGCGGATGTGTTCGCTGACGGAGGCCACGCAGCTGCCATAGTTGAAGTCGTCCTTGATGGAGGACCAGGGGTAGTGGGGATCGGAGTTGCCAGGGCGGCAATGGAACCCCAGCTCGCCGCCGAATGACTAGAACGCATGGGCCTCAATGGTCCTTGGTCACTTCCTGAGCAGTAGTCAGCCCCGACCTGGGATCAAACCTGAAACTTAAGTAGGTGCCCTGTCAGAATGGAACCCAAACCTTTGCTGTGGCAGAGGAGCTCCGACCCACAGCAGGGGCCAGGCCACCCAGAGGAGTTTTGTTGAGGAGCCCTGACAGGCAACCTGCAGCGCAGTGTGTTAGAACCTCCTCCCAATACAGTAATGTTTCGGGTTGGATCCTGGTCAGGGCACAGACAAGAAACAACCAAAGAGAGCATAATAAGCAGAACAACACACTGGTGTTTCTCTCGCTCCCTTCCTCTCTCTAAAATAATCAATCAATAAAAATTAAAATAAAAAATAAACCCTCTGGCTTGCAGAGTTGCAAAAAAAGTTAGAAAGTGAAGTCCCATCCCTTCCCGTTCATTCAACAAATACTTCATATTCTCCTTCAGTAATCACACTGGAGATGGGTGTTTGTTGGTTTGTTTTGGTTAATCCTCACCTGAGGACATTTTTGCATTGATTTTTTTTTCTTTTTTTTTTTTTTTTACAGAGAGTGGAAGGGAGGGAGAAAGACAGAAACTAATGTGAGAGACATCAATTGGTTGCCTCTTGCTGAATCCCCAACCAGGGCCTGGGATTGAGCCTGCAACCCAGGTATGTGCCCTTGATCAGAATCCAACCTGGTACCCTTCAGTTCGCCTGCAGAAGCACTATCCACTGAACCAAACCAGCACTTTTTTTCTTTTTAAGTCCTCCTCTAAGGATATGTTTTTTTCATTGATTCTAGAGAGACAGGAAGGGAGAGGGAAAGAGAAAGAGAAACATCCATCAGTTGCCTAAGCAATCCGACAGGGATGGAACCCGCAACCTGTGTATGTGCCCTCACCTAGAATTGAACCCATGACCCTTTGGTGTGGGGGAGTACACTCTAACTATTGATCCACACTGACCAGGGCCTGGAGGTACATTTAAAATTTTTTTTTCAGATCTTCCCAGGCCAGGTGGCTCAATTGGTTGGAGTCTCAACCTGTACACCAAAGGATTTCCTATTAGATTCTAGGTTAGGGCACATACTTAGTTTTAGGTTAGGTCCCGGTGGGCCAGCAGGTGCAGAGACTGCCTACTGGTATTTCTGTCACATGGATGTTTCTCTCTCTAAAAATCAATTTTAAAAACATCCTCAGGTGAGAATTAAAAATACATATATATTAAAAAATTTTCAGATCTAAAATTTTATTTCGTTCTTTTTTAAATTTTATTTTTCATTTACAGTTCACATTCAATATCCTATCCTATATAATAAAACGCTAATATGCAAATCAACCGAATGGTGGAATGACTGGTCGCTATGAACTGACCACCACGGGGCAGACGCTCAACATAGGAGCTGCCTCCTGGTGGTCAGTGCGCTTCCACAGGGGAAGTGCTGTTTAGCCAGAAACCAGGCTCACAGCTGGCGAGTGCAGCGGCAGTGTCAGGAGCCTTTGAGGCAGCACTAAGGAGCAGTAAGCTGACCAGTAGGAGCAGCAAGCAGGCAAGTAAGCAAGCAAGCAAGGAGCAAGCAAGCAAGGAGCAAGGGGTCCCGGACTGAGAGAGGGCACAGGCCAGGCTGAGGGGTCCCCCCCCCCACCCCCAGTTCGCAAATTTCGTGCACCAGGCCTCTAGTTATGTTATAATGTTGATGAGATGCCATAGGAACTTAACTTCAGTTTATATAAATGAGCCTGTGGTAAAATTGGTTTTGCTATATGTTGTTTTGCTTAAAGTTGCAGAAACTGCTGATAATGTTAAGTGCGGACTTACTACATTAAAAACAAGAACACAGATTTATCATAGAGTTCTGGAGGTCAGAAGTTCAAAATGGCTGTTATGGAATAATTCACTCTATTTCATCACCCCCTTCAGCTTCTAAAGGCTGTCTCCATTCCTGGTGTCCTTGTCCCTTACCTGTATCACTCCAGCTCTTCTTCCATCATCACATAAAATTTTGGCTCTGACCCTTTTGTCTTTCTTTAACAATGACCCTTCTAATTTGATTGTACCCACCTGGATAATCCCCTTAACAAGGTCATATCTGCCTACAGTAAAGGTTGTTTATAGACTTAAGGACTAGCTGACCTTTGGGCATGTATATGGTAGAAAAACATTCACTTGTATCCTATGTTGTATAAGCTACTAACTCTGCAAATTGGTAAGACTACACATAAACAAAATTACCCACCATGTAGACTTTAAAAGTCTTTGAAAATGATAAATTGGAATACATTTTACTGTAAATAATAGCAATTTACTACTGAGCAATTACCAATAAGCAATAGCAGTAATTACTGCCAAGATGCAATTTTTAGGATCAGGATTTGACTATTATTCTAAATTAGAGTCAAAGAATATTTAACAGTTTTGTTGTGCTAATTATTTTAACATCTAGTGACATTTAATGGAGTGAAATGGAGATATATTTAAAAATTATTTGAGTACTTTGTCCATTAAACCATTCCTTTATTGATAGCCATAAAATTGATTTATTATCATTCAGTCTCTCAAGTACAAAGATGCTATAAAATATTGAATCCTAACAAATATATAGAAAAATATTGTAATAGAAGGCAAAAGGTTTACTGAAAATGATTTTTTTGTTTATAGTCAAAGGAAACATACAATTTGTACTTCCCATTTTCTGTTTTTTCAAGAGAAAATACTTAGTGTAGCAGTATAAACTACATTCTTAGAAAGCTTGAGCTAAAATTACTAAAATGGCTTAGAGCTGTAAATACTTTAGGTTATGCTTAAAGGAAATAATTTGGAGTAGTTTTCCTTTCAGTTGCAAAACAGTATTATTATGTAGTTGAAAAGTAAGACTGAAATGTCAAATAATTTCGTGAAGAAAAATTGCGCATGGATGTGAAAACTAAAACTACCTGATAAATTCCCCTGCCATACAATTAATATATATTATTATATTGATTAATACATTCACTGCTTCAAATCTGAAATTAAACAAGGAGTCAGTCCTGAGTAGACTCACTATTATATACTGGTGACAAAATGTTTAGGTGATTGACAAGTCTCTGATTTCATACAAATTGCAGCGTAGGATGAGAGACAGAAAAATAATTAGACTATTTGATTATGTATAGTGTTCTGTGGATAGGTTTTCTAACTGTAAAGTAACCAAAAAAGGTGAACAAGGAGAAATCCGATAGAAGAGCATGGATCAATACTCAAGGTCTTGATATGTTAAGGATTCAGAAGAAATATAATCTGTGTGGAGAATAGAAGATAAACTGAGAGTCAGGCCCAAAACTCCTGGAATATGTGTGCCAGGAAACTTAATTATTATTATTATTTTTTTAGAATAATGGAAAGTCATTTAAAGATTTTATGATTCACAGTTTTAGATAGTCTTCTATTGCAGAAAGGATACCGTAACTGGAAATATGGGAACAGAATTAAGAAGAGCCAGGGCAAAGGCTTGGAGGAATTTAGTGGGCTAGGAAAAAATCTGATAGAGAGTAGAGTAAGGATGGAGAGATGTAAATAGATTTAAGTTCATCTTACAATAACACAGCAAGTATTTGTGGGAGGGAGTGATTACTCCAGTTGTCCTCCAATGAGCTCTATGATCTTTTGAGCATATAACTCTATACTGGGGAAAGTAAAATACATATTTGAGGGCTGTTGTGTGCAAGACATGAGATGATATTGATCTCTAGAGACACAAAATACCCAAGACAGCCTTTTTGGGGCAAATGAGTATTAGGTAATAAATGGAGTCCCTGTCTAAGTCTATCTCACAATGGATATGTACACCCATCCATCTCACATTGGTTCCAATGTAATGGTTCATAGAGATGCTGTCCCAATATGTTAGCAAACACCAACAATTGCTGTTGGAATACAGTCTCCTCCAGAGGTGATCCTGAAAGCCAGCATGAAGGGGAAATCCTCCTCTTGGACAGAGATCCAAGCAGTGTACTTGCCCATCATTCATTTTGGATGGGCAATGATGATTGGCTTGTCCAGTTGATACAGGGCCTGGAAAGAGCAGGATTAGATGTTGCAATATGGATGCCAACTGTGCATATGGCGATTTAGGATTATTTGGTAAATTAGCTCCTGCTTATTTATAAAAATAGTGGATTTTAGAGTTTAAATTGGGCCATACATAACTCTGGATATCCACAGATACTCTACAAGGGTACATAAGCATGTGTGCTTTGAAGAATCACTGTACAAACTTTCATTTTCCATTAGCACAATTTCTAAAGGCTATTCTGCAGGAAATATATTTGTCCTCACAGGCATGGTGCTTGTTCTGCTTTCCCAGTTCCCATTTCATGAGCATCCTTCACATGAGGCATACTGACTCATTTTAGGGTGTATTGACCTAGGGCTTGAAAACCTCTGGGGACTCAGAGGTCAACTAGAAATACTGTTCTCTTCAAAGTATCCATTAATTCATAAACTAAATGAGGTAAATCTTTAGTCTCCAAGTTTTACAGAAAATGTATTTAAAGCTCATGAAAGGATATGAACATTTTACCAATCATGGAAAATTAACACATTTTTTTCTGTTGTCTTTGCTAGTTTTGAGTATATTGGCATAAATGCATGTTTCTAAGTAAAATAAATAATGATTTGATAGTTCTTTGTAAAACCTATTGGATATATTTCTCAGAAACTACATAGCAAATCTTGTTGGAAATACAATGGTTTAATATACTTTGATTCCAATAATGTTGAAGAACTATCTAAATAATTCATCATCAGTCCAATAATACTAGTAAATTTTGTCATATAAACTAAAAATAATTTAAAAGTAAAGTTATATTGGTATACAATAGTACTTCTATTCATATACATGTATTTATGTTAATACTTTTTCTTAACATTGTAAACAATATACAAAACTAAATGTATAATTGGTGCCAAGACCTGTCTCATTCTCACAGTAATAAACAAATTGAGGCAGAAACCCACATCTATCTCATTGAAAAATACATTTCAATAAAATTTCATTTTTATGTTTTATAATTATTAAAATTTACAATGTATATTGGAGGAGGATAATAATTGCAAATAGAAGTTGAAACAGAAGAGGGATTAATGTAGTAGTCTGAGTTTTAAATTTGGTGTGTGTGTGTGTATATGAATATATATATATATATATATATATATATATATATATATATATATGAATGGTAGTGGTGATGATCAAATTGCTATTATATATGAAAAATCCAGTTGGATAAAATTAGAGGAATGTTCCAATATTTTTCTTAAATACTAGACGCCCAGCTGCACGCATTCATGCACTGGTGGGATTCCTTGGCCTGGCCTGCAGTAATCAGGCCAAAACCAGCTCTCCGACATTCCCTGAAGGGTCCTGGATTGTGAGAGGGCACAGGCCAAGCCAAGGGACCCCACCTGTGCATGATTGGGGTCAGGGAGGGACCACGGGAGGGTTCCAGGGTGTGTCTGGCCCATCTCACCCGGTCCCAATCGTCAGGACCCCAGCAGCAAGCTAACCTACTGGTCAGAGCGTCTGACCCTTGGTGATCAGTGCACATCATAGTGACTGGTCGAATGGTCGAAGGAAAGGTAGGGCACTTAGCATATTAGGCTTTTACTATATAGGATGGCAAAATTTATTATATTCAGCAATTATATAATATGATCATGTCAACTATTTTAATGGAATATTTAGGCTGCTAATATAAATATTGGAGGCTTTACATCATTTTTTCAAAAATTAAAGGTTCAGAGAATAAAATAGGTTAAAGCCAAAGCTTTAGATGGTCATTTGAGTCTACCAGGTTCAAGTATTTCTGATTCAATATTATCTGATTTTTTAACTTAAAATGAATACTAGAGGCCCAATGCATGAAAATTCTTGCAAGAATAGGCCTTCCTTCCCCTGGCTGCTGGCACCCGGGACCTGGGTTGCTTCCCTCTGGCCCTGGCTTTGTCAGGAAGGACGTCTGGAATGATGTCCTGAAGACGTCCAGTCTAATTAGCATATTACCCTTTTATTATTATAGATAGGAAAAATAGTTAACAAAATGAAATAACATAAATTATTATAAACATTTTCTAAAACATGTATTTAAACTACCTTTAAACTCCTGTAAAAGTTTGTCTTTAAAAAAAACAAAGTGACACAGACCATAAGTTTAGCCATTTGACCTGCGTGGGCTTTAAATTCCTACAGAAGATCTTTATGTTTCCCCACATACATTACCTGGACCAGACAAATTAAACTGCCTCTACATAATGCAAATAATTTGTTTGACTTATTAATATATATATTTAATTTTCATGTGTTCTAACAAATTAGTTAATTTATTAATACAATCAAGTTATCTTTAATTATATACACAGTCTTTAATGACAAAACCATGATAAGATAATTAGAGACTGTATTTGAAATTTCTAGGTAAACAGTTCAGCTACAAATTCAGAGGAAACTCATGAGTCTTTGTTTTCAATAAAAATTGTATATCATCTGTTTAATTCCAATTAAGATGGAAAATTCAATAATAAAATATGTGTGTTTAATCAGTATGTGAACAATCAGACAGTTTTATTGCTCATAATCTTGAAATTCCAATTAGTACCTGTATTCTACTGAACAAAATACTATAGAATATATACCCTGAGGAAAAACTATAATATATTTTATTATTTTTAAGTTTTCAGTAAGTTATTTTGTGGATAATATCCACTGCATAGTTTTTATTCAACTTTAGTCTTACATTTCCATTTCCAGGTCATAATGGCATTGTTGTAGCCAGGGACAGGTGCTGATAAATGAAATGTATGTTTAAACATTTTAATTTAACCTTAGTCACTATTAGCCTTGGAAGTAAAATTCTGATTCATAATTTATTGTTATCTGTTATAGGCATTGACCGGTAGTCATTTCTTACCATGTCAAATGGAAGATAATGATAACACTTGTCTTAAAGCTGAAGCAATAAAAATACCAGTTCTTTGGTCAGGTAGCTGAAGATCAAGACACCCAAATCCAAAATCTCAAGTTATATTACAAGAAATGAATAATGCATTTTTTAGAAAATATCCTTTTATTCCCATCTCATTTTTTTTATCCAGTGCACCAGAAAAGTAATGGATCATTGTTTAATAACTGAATTTTGCTGTTATCAACAAACATTCTGACTTTGAGTATTTAACATCATTGGAGACTTTTAGTTTTATTATATACATATATGCGTATATATATATGTATAATTTTTAAAAAATATGTTTATTGACTTCAGAGAGGAAGGGAGAGGGAGAGAGACATAGAAACATCAATGGTGAGAGAATCATTGATTGGCTGCCTCCTGCACACCCCCAACTGAGGATTGAGCCCACAACCCAGGCATGTGCCCTGACCAGGAATCGAGTATCGTGACCTCCTGGTTCATAGGTCTATGCAATCACTGAGCAACACCAGCCAGATATATATAGCTGGCCTAGAGGCTTTCATTATTTTCTCGCCTAGAGGCTTTCATTATTTTCTATGCTCACATGATTTTCTATGGCACCATATATCGAATCCTGTAAAATAATATGTATTACGATGCTCTTGGCAGGAAGTGAATGGATAATTTCCTAAAGGAGTAATTGAAGAGAGTTTTAAAAAGAGATTATTTTAAGAGTTTGCATAAGGACAAGGGAAACATTAAAGTTTAGCTAAAGACTCAGGGACTAGTAACAGAAGAAAGCCTTGGGGAACTCAAGGAGAGCTGCAGTGGAGACAAGGATCACCAGCTGGCCTTCAGTAGAACAATCACTGTGGGAACTGACTCTTAACAGAGTAGGAGAGGGATCGATTATCCACAAAGCTAATTCCTCCTGATGTTGACTCCCTTGCAATTTTCATTGACTAAAAGCCACATGTTTTCTAGAGATAGGCAAAATAGCACTTTAATCTGCTTTTGTTGAAGAATACATTCTCCAACCTCACCAATCATCACCAAATTTCTGAATGAACATAAACAGCCTCAGACCAGCGATTTTCATCCTTTTTTATCTCAGGGCACAAATTAACTACTAAAATTTGACAGCACACCAAAAATATATATATTTTGCCAATCTGACAAGAAAAGGTATAATTTTAATTAATTCATACCAAATGGCTATTGTTGTTTTGGCTGTTGTCATTTTTTGTTATCTGACACTTGAAGGGAAAAGAGGCCAGTGCCCTTGACTAAATAGTCAGGTATTGCATGTTTAAAAATTTTTATGGCACACTATCACTATCTTAGCTCATTTCCTAATAATTTTACAAAGTCAGCAACGGTGATAACATGCTGACATAATTTGAGATTGGCACTACTCATTTTAAACCCCTAGGAAACACAAAATAGCCTATTTCCTCTAGATATAGAAAAAAAGTGATTCATTTTCTTTGAATGTGCATTTCCTGGTATTGTGTGTCAGAGACTAAATGTCCTACTCAGTGTGCTTAATCTCAAGAAACTTGAAAAATTTGGAAGCTGCTTAAATAAGGACTTCCGTGGGCTTAAAAAGCTGGCAAAGAACCATTTCAAACCAGCAATTTTTCAAAATGTTCAGATTATTTTGCATAAAGTAAAATGCTATTAAGCCAGGAGAATGTGATTCTGTGGAAGGAGATATATGATCCCCAAGGCATCCCTGTGCAGCCCGAATGTCCCAAGCAATTTTGTGTTTGAAAAATGGAGCGAGATTTTCTTCCAGGTTTGATCCTCTCCACATCGGTGAGCGGGAAAAATGACAGATCTTCAGTTGGCAGGCCTATTTCACACGTCTGTCATACATCCTCATAAACCTGGGTCATTTTAAGGCTGATGTATTTCTATTTGCTTTTGGACAAGAGAATTTAAAAAGTTCTATGATGGGTACTGAACAAAAGAATGTCAATTACCACATTTCTAGAAAATGCACATCGAATAAATATGTAGTCATAAAAGATGAAACCTGATATATAAATGAAGGTTCTTTGCGGTTTATAAAAACTGTTATATTTACTCAATATTCTTCCCTACTTCCTAAAATCTAAAAATTGCTAGGTTCTGGGACACTAAATTATCTAATATTTCAAGCTCTCTGCCTTTTATGTGGGAATTCATTTAAACATTTAAAAGAAGAAAAGATAAAGTCAGTGTTTAAATAATACCTCATATTAAGTCTATATAGACATAACATGTGCCTGAGAAAGAGCTAACAAGTGTTTGGCTATAATCAATTAGCATCTTTCAGTTCAAGGTTATTTTTTTTTATAACTTGTGCATAAAGAAGCCCATGTTTGAGTGTTGGGAAAATAAAGATGAAATGATTTCAATATATGAGTGAATCATTTTAATTATAAAATTACAAATAAACATATACTTGAAGAAAATGTTAAGGTGTTGTATACCGTATTAATTTATCAAAGGAACTAAGAATATGCATTTTTTTCAGAAAATATGTCAATGCCATGGAATGTGTCTGTAATTAAGGCAGCCACCCTGTTGATGAGAAGATGTGACTACTTTATGTTTAAAATTAACGCTATGATAGAGTTACTTATGAACTATGGATGTTTCATAAAGTATTAGCTATTTTATCCTTCAAAACAGATGAGCTGTGAAATTTATGGTTTTAAAACTTATTTCTCAAAGTTTTGTGAGAAACTGGTATACCTTAACAAGCATAAATTCAAACAAGAAATTCACAATCATTTACGTAGGCTTGAATGACATTAAAGGTAGCATTAAAAAATTCTATGCTTTATATACATGCATACAAGTCCTTCGGTTGATCTCTTACTGAACCCCTCCCGTTCCCCAACCCTCCCCAATGCATATAAGCATAATGGACATAAGACACTGGGGGGTAGGGGAGGCCGGGGAATGTCAAGGGGTGGGGGGGAAAGGAGACATATGTAATACTCTTTGTAATACTTTAAGCAATAAAACAAAATTTTAAAAAAATTATATGCCTTAGCTGGTTTGGCTCAATGGATAGAGCATTGGCCTGTGGACTGAAGGGTCCCAGGTTCCATTCCAGTCAAGGGCACATGCCTGGGTTTCAGGCTCAATCCCCAGTAGGGGGCATGCAGGAGGCAGCCAATCAATGATTCTCTTTCATCATTGATGTGTCTATCTCTCTCTCCCTCTCCCATCCCCTCTGAAATCAATAAAAAATATATTTAAAAAAATTTGTCTTCAAGATTAAAAAATATACTATGACCCATCATAATGAATATAGATTATTTTCACCTACTTAAATATAAATACTAGTACATACAGATATATACACACATACATTTGCATATATTACAACTCATGTAGATTTTATATATGTGTATATATATACATAAAACAAGCAATCTTATCTAATAAAGAGAGAATATGCAAATTGATTGTCACACTGTAATGGTCAAGATGGCTGCACCCACAGTGGAGGCAGAGATTCTGTAACACAAGATGGCTGTGCCCACAGCAGAGGCCGAGTTCCTGTAATGAGCCTTAACAAGCAATCAGCAGGGATCTGAGGCTGCGTGGTGCCTGGTGGGGCTTGACGGGGACCTCAAGGCATGCCCCTGCCCCAGCCTGAGCCAGGGGACCTCAAGGCATGCCCCTGCCCCAGCACCGGGCCAGGTGACCTGAGGCTGCACCCCCCACCTGGTGGGGCTCGATGGGAGTGGGGCTCGATGGGAGTGGGGCTGGCCGGGTCTGGGTCTTGCCTGATTTCGAGGTGCACATGGGTGGGCGGGGACTTGACTCTGGTTCCCGTGGCGTGCCCCAAACTCTGACAGGAGAAAGATTTTCATATACATTTTACTAATTTTCTTTCATCTCTGACACTTCTATTATAGAGAAAAGGCAAATAACAATATTAAAATATTCCCTCTAATTAATACCCTTTTAATGTGCATAAATTTTGTGCACTGGGTCACTAGTGTGTGTGTATGTGTGTGTGTATATATATATATCAAGTAATAAATATCACATGTTGGGTATTACACGTAACTTTTCCTCTGATCAGAAAAAAGAGTAAAGAACAAAGGCAGTTAGAGAGGCAATCTTTGGGGATGGAAAAGAAAACAAGAGAAATACACCATTTAATTAAAAATCTGGAGAATATATGTAAACATGATATAAAATACCTTGTGAATAATATATAAATAAAATGTATGAAACAATATGTATATCATTATTTACCTATACTTAGGGGGTATCTTCTATTCATGAAGCATAATAAATTTTTGTCCCCAGCAGCTGACGCTAAGCCATTGGGGGTTTGCTTGGCAGAGGTGCAGGCAGTGATATTGGGGTTGACAGTTTAAATGTGTCTATGAAGCCAGTTCCCACTGTGGACTCTTGGAATTTAATATTGTGTGGGAGTTCTGAGATTTGCCTAAAAGAGATATTTGAACTGTTAGACTCAAGGAGCAAGGAAGCTGGGGTACTTGTTACACACCAACTTGTTAGAGCTATTGTTTTTCCTCTTAAAAATGAGCTTGGAAGTGTTCCTTCATCTTGACTTTTTTGGAAGAGTTTGAGGAGGATGGCTGTTAATTCTTCTTTGAATGTTTGGTAAAACTCTCCTGTGAAGCCTTATAGTCTTAGACTTTTATTTGCTGGGAAGTTTTCTATTTATTTATTTATTTTTATTACTGCCTCAATTTCATTAGTTGTTATTGGTCTATTCAGGTTTTCTGATTCTTCCTGATTCAGTTCTGGAAGACTGTATATTTCTAGGAATTTGTCCTGTTCGCCCAGATTTTCCAATTTGTTGGCATATAGTTGTTTGTAATATTTTCTTACAATCCTTTATATTTCTGTGGTGGCAGTTATTACTTCATCTCTTTTGTCTCTGATTTTATTTATTCAGGCCCTCTCTCTTTATTTCTTGTTGAGTCTGGTAGAGTTATTGTTTGAGGGCAGTTCCCAGTGTGTGTCAGTCCTCTGGTATTTGGGCCTGTGGTGTTCCTGGGCATAGCAGTTTTCATGACGGTCATAGAAACAGGGAGACTGACAACTGGAAGTCTGTGGAACATATTGTGAGGTCCAAGGGAAACGAAGGGGCTCCAACATCTGTAATTGTTCATATATACATTTACATGTATTTTAAAAGCCACTACCTATGTTCACATTTACATGGAAATCATAAATACATTTACATCTGTACTTTGACTAAGCATGTCAAGAATAAATGTCTGATATGAATGATTTTTTATTGTAATAGAACAAAACATTTGTGATAACATGATACAGAATGCTGTGCACTATTAAAATGTTAAAAGTACCAGATTCATTTTGAAAAATGATGGCTACATGAGCACAGTGTCCTTTTCTCCCAAAGCATATGATGCCCTGTGGAGTTTCAGTGCACAAATATTCATTTTAAAACCTTTATCACAAAAGGGCAAGATCCTTTTGGAGAATATATGCACACTTTATCTGTCACTTCTGAGCATTATTAATGAGCAATAAATGGTATTTTAAATTTGTTCTTTTAAGGATAAAAAAAGTTAGATGTATAATCTATAAAATTGTACTTTCTCATTCTCTTTGAGTTTCATGGAAACCTGAGTGGTGTGATTAAAGGAGGAAAATAATTATTCTACATCCTTTATATATAGTAATTTTTCTATTTTTATTTAAGAGAAAACAGAAAAATATCAAACCCTCTTGTAGGTTTTAAGAAGTATCCCTTAGTTTGGAGGGATAATTCACACAGAGGGAAATGCCTGTTTTTCTTTTTTATTCATTTTCATTTCCCAAGCAACATTTTTTTCTCGAAATAATAACTAGTGTCTTGACAAGTCATTTGATTCAATACCTTCCCAAACCACCTATTTATAAATATATATAAATAAGTCACTTTCAGGATATAAGATTTTCAAAATTTATTTTATAATATTATTGACAGTTCTTGATAGTAATTCTTTGACTGAATATGGACCATATTGAGAATATTAAATGTTAATATTTTTATATTGTTTGGAGAAATCACAATGCATGCATACATGTTTTCAAATCCTTAAAAATATAGAAATTCATATATTAGGCTATGACTTTTAAAATAAAATACACTCTATAGGTTAACATTTCAGTTCAAATGCATAAATCAATTTTGAATTAAAAAATCAAAGGAATAAATATGCAATAAAAATTAATTTTGGAGGGTATGATCATATAAGGTTGTTTCTTTATCACACAATTTTTCTGCCATAACCTGATAGCACTTTTTAACATAAACATAGTAGAATTATTAAAATATATAAAAACGTGTCATTATGTTTTGAATATAATGTCAAAATTTTATAAAAGAGAAATACTGTTTCTTGATATTATTTCTTACTAATAGGGTCTAAAGTCTCTATGTCTTAAATATATGTACATGTTTTAAGAACAATCAAATATAATTACATTTTTATTATTTTCCTTTAAGATTGAAGGGAATTAAAAAAAATAATTCTAGTTGCCTGTCAATCTGGTCTTTCTTCCCCTAAATTGTTGTCACTGGGATGTTGGCAGAGTGACAGTACTAGTCTTCCTGAGTACAAATTAGTATTGATGATGGAAGAAATTGTGAATTATCAACTTAGGGATGATTACCCCTCAATTAAGACCTTAGGACTTGGTCATCTCATATTTTCCTTTCTTTTTTAAATTGATTTTGGAGAGAGAGAGAGAGAGAGAGAGAGAGAGAGAGAGAGAGAGAGATTTGTAGTTCCATTTACTTATGCATTCATTCATTGATTCTTCTATGTGCCCTGACCAGATATCTAATCCACAAAACTGGTTTATTGGGATGATGCTCTGGCCAACTGAGTTACTTGGCCAGGGTTTCAGTGAATGTATGTTTGATATAAATGAAATTAACACCTTAACCGGCTTGACTCAATGGATAGAGCGTCAGTCTGCGGACACAATCCCATGTTCAATTCCGGTCAAGGGTCAAGGGCATGTACCTTGGTTGAGGGCACATACCCAGTAGGGAGTGTGCAGGAGGCAGCTGATTGATGTTTCTCTATCATCGATGTTTCTAACTCTCTATCCCTCTCCCTTCCTCTCTGTAAAGAATCAATAAAATATATTAAATAAATAAATAAATGAAATTAACAAAGAAGCTGAGCTTATTTTTTTCTCTACACCAAATTTTACTTTTTAGGCAGTGGTCTACTGAGATAAATTTTGTATTAGTTTATGATGGGTTCTGTAATGAATTACCACGCATTTAGTGGCTATAGAAGCAGAAACGTAGTATCTTATAGTTCTGGAGGCCAAAATTCTGACAGGGCATCTCTGAGCTAACCTCAAAGTGTCAGCAGAATTGTTCCTCTTGAGGAACACCATTCCTTGTTCTTTCCAATGGTTAGAAGCCTCCTGCATTCCTAGACTCTTAACTTGTTGCTCCCCCTTTAAGGCAACAGGGTAGCTTCTTCAAATATCAATATCTCTGACTATGACCTCTGATTTCATAATCATAGATCTTCCCTCTTACAACCCCTGTGATTACATTAGGGTTATCAGATACCCAGGATAATTTCCAAACTGAAGACCCTTAAACTTCATCATGTTGGCAAAGTCCCTTTGCCCAGGGAAGGTAGCATATTTCAGGAATTCAGATAGATATCTTACAGGGAAGGCATTGGTTAGTCTACCCCATCTTTCATTGGTGCACATGGCTTCTTTTTGAAGGAAAATAAAAAGAACCAGATACATACTGCTTTAGTATGCTTTGTGTTTGATGTTGTTGAGATGTCAATTCATTTATCAATTACTTGTCTTGCCATGATTTCTTTACATTTTTTACACATATATACACAATAAATGAATTTTCTATTATATCTAGGATTCAAAGCCCATCAGATTGGGAATGTAGGAACCATTAAAAGGTGATTATTTGCAACCTTATGAAATTACTTCTCAATAGTATTTTATTTCAGATGGAATATTCATTTTAATTAATTTCTTCTAAGAATTCCAGAGGAATGATTGTTTTTCTCACTTTCATTAAGGTGCCAATTTTATCAGATCTATTTCTCTAGGTATATCAGAAATGAAGAGAGATTATCCACATATTCTCCTTAGATAGACAGATATATTGGATTATCTCTGGTAGGTGTCTCAGTTTAAAATGACATAATTAAAGCATACTAATATTTATGAAGCTATTGCACTTAACATGACAGCATAATATGTAGTATAGGCATTTTTTAATAATAGTTATTTTGTTCTTCAATGGGCTGTGGCAAGAATTTAATCAAATGGATGTGTATTTTGAGGTTAATCCATATATAGTAGAAATTCTTTAGGTAACAAGGACTGTAGAATGGCTGTATGTGCATTGGAGAAACATGTAATTTCAAATGTAACTTTTCCTCTAGGGCATGGTGACATATCAATCACATTTTTATTGTATGTAATTTTACTGCAGCAGATATAATAGCTCCATTATTTGTGCACAATTTGTTCATGGAAATAGTGCATAAATCCCATTCTTTAGAAGTCATCATTGAATGACTTGAAGAACAGGTATATGAGATACAAATCTCTCCCACCTTATTAATTTTGAAGTTTTCTTCATCAGGATGGTACACTGGAAGAGTAAGGTGTATACACTGTCTTTTGAAATCTCAGACATTTTCCATGTAATGATCTTGTAATAGAACATTAGAATTTATCTTAGATATGAAAACATTTTTTTTTCAAATATATTTTATTTTTACTTTTTTCAAATATATTTTATTGATTTTTTACAGAGAGGAATGGAGAGAGATAGATAGTCAGAAACATCGATGGGAGAGAAACATCGATCAGCTGCCTCCTGCACACCTCCCACTGGGGATGTGCCCGCAACCCAGGTACATGCCCTTGACCGGAATCGAACCTGGGACCTTTCAGTCCGCAGGCCGACGCTCTATCCACTGAGCCAAACCGGTTTCGGCAAGGTTATTTTTTATCAAACACATTTTTAGGTTATAATTCTAGTATGCAAACTTTCCTTACATTTAAATTTCTTTTTGTAATACAATGGGCAGATGAATGTCAAATCCTTTCATCAAATTTCGATAGTAATGTTCAAAGTATATCCATCTTCAGTTATGATCATTTAAAATAACTTTTTATCTATCAAGCGATTCATTGTAACCAGTGAAGGTTAATAAAAATGTTGAACTCACTTCAAATTTAGTGAACGTATACAAGGATACATGAACCTTACACTGTATATCCTGAGATGAGTTGCTTGTTTACTATACAATGTGTGTTGTTTTGCTTGAGTATTATATTTAGAAAATTTAAACACAACAACATGTAAATATTTTTTTCTTAAAGTGATGAAGGCCTTAATTGAATAAGTCACTGTTTCAAAAAAAATTAACTTTTTATGGTATATAAAGTATTCAGTTCAATAAATCAAATTGAAATCTCATGTACACTTATATATACACAAACAGATACCAAAGACACTCAAGAATTCTCTGAGTTTTCATTAATTCTTGGAATGTGAAATCAATTTGGAGATGTCCAGTATCAATATGTTTTGAAAATTAAAAGTAAGTTCTACTAAAGCAGATGGAAAGAGATTATGATCATAAAAACAAAAACTTCATTTATATTAAGGACAAGATCACAGAAAATTAACCTGGCTAGTTCATGTCTAGTTGTTAAACTATCCCCACCCATGTACATTAGAAATATATCTTACATTGATCATAAATACGATTTATATGTATTGTTTGGTATTCTCCAATGGGGAAATTTATTCAAATATGTATAACTATGGGATTATTGGCAGGCACTAAACATGATGGTATCTAGTAAGAAACTGGAAATATAGAGTAAGAGTTTAGAAATAAGGTCAGGATTTTGGATAAAATTTGATAGATATCCTCATAGAGGTGATGTAATAAGTTATAGAATTAAATGATATTTCCAAAGGGATGATGGGTGTATAAAGCAGTAATTCCTACTACAAATAATGCTTGTTAGACACTGAGTGTCTGGGTTCTGGCTGCATACCTTCTGATTTGGTAGATGTGAGTCAGCTGGATGATCTACAGGTGCTTCAAACTCCCTGGCTTATTCCAAAGCAGATGATTGCAGGACTTATGAGAAAATTGCCAGAGATTTGTGAATAACAAAGATAAATGGATCTTTCGATGCATTACATTTAGAGAGAAAGAGTGGGAAGAGAAGTGGAAAAATTATTAGTGAAAAAGTAATCTTTAAAAAATACATAAAGGAAAACCAGTCACTCTAACATCATAAAATCTAAGAAAGAAGCATGTTTGATGGAAGGAATAGTCAATATCAGTATAATAAAGAGCCAGGGTCATAAAGACCAACGCTGACCAGAGCCAGCCAGTAGGGGTGCCCCGACCCAGCACTGACTGCTTAGGGGGCTACGTATCAGGCCCGGAGAGAGGCCTGCAGAGAGAGAGGCAGGGTCTGATCTGTAGCCTCTGTGGCAGCAGTTGATCAGAACTTGCCTCTCTTTCTCTCCCTCCATTTCTCTCCAGGCTTCCACTGGGGCTACTGATCAGCCCTGCCTTTCTGATCAGGCCCTGTTGATAGGCCCAGAGATGCTGACTGGCATAGAAACTGACCAATCAGAACCAAATCTGGGTCAACTGTGAGGAGCCAATGGCTGCCTAAGAGGTGGAGCTTTTGGTGCTGACTGGCATAGAAACTGACCAATCAGAACCAAATTGGCCAGCAGAGGAGGGCATTTGGGGGCAAGATCAGGCCATCAGGGGAGGGCAGTTAGGGGCGATCAGGCAGGCAGAGTCAGTTAGGGGCCATCAGGCCAGCAGGGGAGGGCAGTTAAGGGCAAGATCAGGCCAGCAGGGGAGGGCAGTTGGGGGCAACCAGACTGACAGGGGAGGGCACTTGTGGGCGAGATCAGGCTGGCAGGGGAGGGTAGTTAGGGGTGATCAGGCAGGCAGTTAGGGGTGATCAGGCAGGCAGGCAGAGAGGTTAGGGGTGGTCAGACAGGCAGGCAGAGGGGTTAAAGGCAATCAGGCAGGCAGGCAGGTGAACAGTTAGGAGCCAGCAGTCCCAGATTGTGAGAGGGGTGTCCGACCGCCGGTTTAGGCCCTGATCTCTGTGGGATCGGGCCTAAACTGGCAGTCAGACATCCCCCGAGGGGTCCCCAACTGGAGTGGGTGCAAGCTGGGCTGAGGGAACCCCCCTCCGTGCATGAATTTCATGCAGTGGGCCTCTAGTTTTATAATAAAAGTATTGCAAGCAAACATCTGAATTTGCAATCCTGATCTTGATAACATCATTAGTATAGCATGGTGAACAGGAGACTATCACTGAGAATTACAGAATAAATATGAAAGAAATCTGTAATAATGTTTTTCTAATATGTCATGCCAAAGGTAGCAGTGAAGTAGGGTAACATTAGTTTTGGAGGATATTATTTTTTTCATTGTTTTAATGGTGGAAGGGAAGATAGGCATATTAGCAAAGGATGGACCCAGTAAAGAGGAAGAAGTGAAACTATAAAAGAAAGGAGAAATGATGACCACAGTTGGGAGCATTTGAGAAGAAATGCAATGCTCAGCTGGTGAGCTTCAGTCTATAAACAGGAGTGATTTTATGTGTGTGTGTGTGTGTGTGTGTTCACATGTGTGATATATGCTATGTAAAGTTTTATTAAGTTTTATTCTTCCTCATCCCCTCCCCCACATCATCCTTCTACTCCTTTTTCTTTTTCTCCAGATCAAATAGAAAGCTGAAATAGTAACATCATGTAATATATATATTACAAAATTCAAATTGAGTGAGAGTTTATTGAATGGTCTTGGTCTTCTCTAGAAAGTATGGGGAAAGGGCACTTGTAAAGGGGAAAGAAAGCAAACCTGGTCCTTAAGACTTAACAGAGCTGAAGGGATTTGGAAGCAGCTCTTGGGAAAGGTTTGGAAATGGGACACTGGAAAAAAGAATGGGATTTAATTAGAGATAAAAAAGAGGTATAGGTTGGTACAAGTTCATTAATGCTAGACTAGTTTATTAGGGTGTAGTGAAAAGGAGGGCATGCTTTCACAAATTCTGCCATCTGGGAAGCAGGAAAAAAGAAAGTAGAAATGGTGACCTGCCATAGTCATCAACTGCAAACACAGATAAGGCAGAATGACAAGGGATGCATTTGATAAGTGCATCACTTTGCTTGTCATAACACAGTCTAGGCAGAGAAGTGGAAGGATTGGAAGTGGAGTGGACAGACAGGAATGACAGAGCAGCCTGCAGACCACACATCCTGATGAACCTGAAGGATTAAAGGTGCATGAGTGCAGGGTAAATGGAAAGTGATGAAATCTTCTTACTCATACAACTAGTAGTCTGCACTTAGTCTGAAATATGAAATGCCATTTATCCGACCTTTTATGTAATATAAAAAATGTCAGGGGTGGAATGCCTATTTTCAGAGTTAAAAAAGTAGCGATCTAATAAGGTATAGCATTTTAAAAAGTAATTGTAAGATACTGGTATTTCTTTTCTGACTAGATGGAAGTCTGATTTCTTTAGTTCTAGTTTTTCTGTTGGAAATTCCATTATATAAAAGAAATTGGAAATATTTTCCTGGTTCCTTTTTATTATTGAGTTTAGGTAATTTAGAACAGTTTTGCTCTTTATATTTATTAAATATTAGTTATATGAATGCATGATAATCATAATTTATCCATAATTGTATTACCATGTTAAATAGAGATATGGACTTCTTTTATAAAAGGCTGTTAACACTTAGTAGGTTAGATATTACAAGTGTGTGAAACAGTTGCCAATTGTGTTGGTGCAGAAGTGATTTTGTCCTTATAATATAAATTTTCTTACAGAACATGATACAATAACAACTGTAAATTATCTAGTGAAAATGTTTTGTCTCCTGATTAAAACACTCTGCTTGTCCTATTTAATACATGTAGTATAATAACTACACAGGGGTGGGCAAAAATGGGTTTATAGCTGTGAGTAAATGAATCACAGTTTATTCTTGTATTATTTATTAATTATTGTGTTATTTGTTTTACAACCGTCAACCTACTTTTGTGCACACCTATATATTCAAAAATTAGAAAATCTAAAGTCTTGGTGAGTTCCCATGCCTGCAATGTGCTAATGTGATAGACAGATTATGCCGTTTTTCACTTGTCTTTTACCAAGTGTTAACGGAGCAATCTTCTTTAAGTCCTCTTAGCTCATCTAATTGGAAGCGATGATTGTGGTCTCATTTAATGTTCACCTGTTGGTGGGAATGCAGATGGGTGTAGCCACTGTGGAAATCAGTATAGTTTCCAAAAACAATTAAAAATGGAACTGCCTTTTTACCCAGTGATAATACTTCTAGGAGAGTGGGGGATCATAGGAGCAAATGTAGACTGTGAGAGCATAATCTAACTGTGCTACAAATATATTAAAGTGCCTTACTGTAGGAGATGGGGCGGAGGAGGGGGATCGTTGCCCTAAGTAACTTTGGAAAAAACAAACAAACCTGAAACACTGATTCAAAAGAATAGCCAAGATGTGGAAGCAGCAAGTGCCTATCAGTAGATGAGTGGCTACAAATGCTGCGGTACATTTACACAATGGAATACTACTTGGCCATAAAAAAGAAGGAAATCTTACCTTTTGTGACAGCATGGATGGACCTAGTGGGTATTATGCTAAGTGAAATGTCAGTCAGAGAAAGACAAATACTATATGATTTCACTTTTATGTGGAATCTAATGAATAAAATAAACAAAAAATTAAAATAAACTCATAGTTACAGAAAACAGATTGACAGCTGTTAAAAGGGAGAGAGGTTGTGGGGCTGGGTGAAAAAGGTGAAGGGATTAAAAAAAAAAAAGAAGAACGAAAGAAAAAGTCATGGACACAGACAACAGTATGGTGATGACCAGAAGGAAAGGAGGGTGGGGGCAGGTAGATGAGGGTAAAGGGGGAACACATGATGATGGACAGAGATTTGATTTTGGGTGGTGAACATACAGTATACAGATGATGTATTATAGAACTATACACCTGAAAGCCATAATTCTATTAACTAATGTCACCATAATAAATTCAATATTTTTTTAATTAATAAAATGCAGCCCTGTCAGCATGGCTCAGTGGTTGAGCCATCGACCTATAAATCAGGAGGACATGGTTCAATTTCTGGCCCAGGTTGCAGGCTCGATCTCCAGTGGGTGGCATGCAGGAGGCAGCCAATTAATGATTTTCATCATTGATGTTTCTATCTCTCTCTCCCTCTCCCTTTCTTTCTGAAGTCAATAAAATATATATTTTAAAAATAAATAATAAAATGCATTTTAAAAATAAACTATAGAAAGATATACTTAATACACTATCTTAAAAATCTATAGCATTTTAGCAGCTTATGTGACAAAATGCTCTTTTATACAGAAAACTTTTTAAATTTAATATATATATTAGATTATATGTACATAATTATATGTGGAATAAAATATGGTAAATATGCCTTGTATATAATACTGCATTTTTATTAAATAATCATATACAGATATTGATATAAATTCAGATAATAGGGAGAACAAAAAAAACATATAGATACAGATGAGGTAGAGACAGGGAGCATATCTATACACATTCTTAAAGATTACCCAGATCATGTTTGGGGGAGTTGAGCTGAATTAAGGATAACATAGCCATAATCAAGGAAGTATTCCATGGACTAAAAGTGAGATTTGTTTAGTTTTGCTAAATCAATAATTCATTAAACTCCAAAAAGTGACAAATCTTGATAATGAAATAAGAATCTATTGTTGTAGCAAGTAGCAAAAAGTACATGTTATTACATCATGAAGACATTGCTTAAATCGCTAAATTCTGTTACTTTAAACAGTGGTGTTTACTGTTTATTTTTCTGGAACCGGATTTATATTTGCTTTCAAAACCACACAAAAAAGTAGATCAATACTGGTAATAAATCTTTAAACGCTTTTTAACCTTACAAGCTCTTTATATGCTGAAGGATAATCAATAAGCATGGCAGAAAAACGGCGTGTGATTCATCTTTTAAGGCAGTATTATTCCATGACATAATGCCAATAACTCTGAATGTAAATGCCAAGATCAATTTTGCTTTTGAAAAATTATTTGAACAAATAGAGCAGTGTGAAATGATCACTTTTATTTATAAATATATTACATTTATTTTAACAAATATAATACTTTATTTTATCTGTGATATTTTAGGAGAAACATAACATCATTCCACTGCAAGGTTCTTCTCTCGAGATAATAATTATCAGGATACAGCCGTGAAACTGATATCAATTCAAATGTGGATTTCCCACTTACCTAGAATATGGCAATTCATACCAAATTAGTACTGGTGTAACTGATTCAATTTTTAAAAGATCTTTTATTTTTCAGACTCAAGAGAAAACACAAAGGCAATTGGCAAAGATTTATTAGTATTTTTTCTCAATTCACACACATTTTATATCACTTTAACAACTTTGTAAAAATTATTTTTTATAGTTATATTTTATTATACCTATGATATGAAATACATAACAGAAAATCTCCTAATGAATGGTTACACTGAGGCAAATAACAATTTGTGTGATGTTAGCTTTCTAATATAGCAATAATTTGGATAATAGAGTTAAAATTTCACATTCACTTTTGTTATTATTTCCCAATAGGTAAGTTTTATGCATTTAAATGCATAAAACTTTACAGCATGAAACGCAAATCTAACAGTATGCAAATACAACTATTTAGGAGCACCAAATATATTAAAGTGCCTTACTGTAGGAGGTGGGGGGAATTGTTGCCCTACATAATTTTGGAAACAGGTGAATTTTGTAAGATTAAAGGCAAAAGACATTGTACAGAAGCACAGTACTCAATAGGTAATGTTTCCTATTGAGTAGGAATGTGTGTTAATTCTGAATCCATACACATGTTTACTGGATTTGAAAAATCAGTAAGTGAATGACAGAAGATGAGAATGTGGGGCACCTCATTGTCATTGCAGGAGGTTACAGGCAAGTAAAGGGAACAAGGTTAGGATAATACATACGGTGTAGGATTAGATATGGTAACGTCAGTATGAATTCATGCTACTTAATATAAATGAAAACTCTGCATGTCACAGTATTAGACCCATTCCAGTAATAACTGCTTCTACAGTTGGCATGTAAAAAAAACTGACAAAAATACATGGAAAGAAAAATTCCCTTCAGTATACAAACTGCAGAGAATTTCAGTATACCAGGCAAAAAAGTAGAAAGAATGCAGATATGGCCTTTCAAAAAATTATGGTGCAAGGATAAAAAGAAATACATTTACAAGTGTGTAATTTGGAAGAAAATATACCTATGAATGGAAAAAATGAAAAATACTTTTCTGTAACTTTCAAAAGAATAAAATACAATATATGTGCCTGTTTATATAACTATTTACTGAGTTCAGATGTACTCAGATAATCCTATCTAATAAAAGACAAAAAGGGTAATTAACCATACCTCCGCTATGCTTCCCATTGGCTAATCAGGGAGATATGCAATTTAACTGCCAACAAAGATGGCGGCCAGCAGCCACACAGCTGAAGCAAGCAGGAGGCTTGCTTGCTCCAGTGATGGAGGAAGCCAAGGTTCCCCGCCTGCCCCGGCCCGGCTCTGAGCTCCAGGAAGCAACAATGTTTCAATTATAGAAGCTAAACAAACCCCAAATACCTGCTTTCAGTCGGCCGCGGCCTCAGAGCTGGGAGTGCCAGTGACGGCAACAATGTTTCAATTATAGAAGGTAAATAAATCCCAGAATAAAAAAAAAGAAAAAAAAAAGGCTGGGAGCTTCAGTCGCCCACCAGCCTGAACACGGCCCTCAGCCCCTCACCCAGACTGACCAGGCACCCCAATAGGGACCCCCACCCTGAAGGGGGTGTGACCAGCTGCAGCCAGCCATCAGCCCCTCACCCAGGCTGGCCAGGCACCCAAGCAGGACTCCCACCCTGATCTGGGACACCCTTCAGGGCAAACCAGCTGGCCCCCACCCATGCACCAGGCCTCTTTCCTATATAGTAAAAGGGTAATATGCAAACTGACCCTAACAGCAGAAAGACTGGGAATGACTGGTCACTATGACACACACTGACCACCAAGGGGCAGACACTCAATGCAGGAGCTGCCCTCTGGTGGTCAGTGCACTCTCACATGGGGGAGCTCTGCTCAGCCACAAGCCAGGCTGATGGCTGCCAGTACAGCAGTGGTGGCGGGACCCTCTCCTGCCTCCTCAGCAGTGCTAAGAATGTCTGACTGCAGCTTAAGTCTGCTCCCCGTTGGCAAGTGGACATCCCCCGAGGGCTGCGGGGCTGCCAGAGGGATGTCTGATTGCCATCTTAGGCCCAATCCCCCCGGGGAGCAGGCCTAAGCCAGGAGGTGGTCATCCCCCGAGGGGTCCCAGACTGAGAGAGGGCACAGGCCGGGCTGAGGGACCCTCCCCCCCCCAGTGCACTAATTTTTGTGCAACGGGCCTCTAGTACAGGTTATAAAACATTATTTAAAGATTTAGCCTTAGACTTCTGAGAGGACAGACAAAATAAGGAATTTATTAAGGGAGAGTCATAAAATCTTAAAGGGTCAAGAATTATTAATACTTAAAATTAGTTTAAGTAGTTCTGTTAGCTTAAATATGCCATAATGCAAATGGTAAACAATTCTTAGAAAAGTCAATAATAAATTATATAAAATAATTGATTAATATTATTCTATTCTTTTAACTAGTGTTATTCTTGTTCTTTTAGCAGTAATGTAATGAATGGGGGTCAAACATAATGTGTTTCCCTTCTCAGTTTATATATTAGCAGTTAATAAGTTCCTTTATCGTTTGTGATATAGAGATAAATTGATTCCAAAAATTTGTATTTTTATTGCATTATATGATTTTATGTATGTGTGCATATATCTAGTAAAGTATCTATAAACATATTGATTTAAGTAAGAGTGTGATATCTAGGTTGTAATAGTTCAGTTTATTTAATGCATTATTCTAATTTGCTTTTCAAATTATTATAGTACAAACACATTAGTTATCTATTAAAAAGGAAAATAAATGTGACTGAATGTTAGACAGCTATTGGATTATAGATAGCTATAAACAGAGACATTCAATTATCAAAATACCCTATTAAATTTGAACAGTCAGGACAGCAAATAATGTATTGAGTAATTCCTAACTGAAATATTTTATGAACATCTATGCTTATGTCAGTTTTTCTGAAAGCAAATTTGATCATTTATTAAAAATTTTGAGAAGTCCTTTTACTGTGTGTGTGCGTGTGTGTATATGTGCGTGTGTGCACGCACGCATTCTGTTGGTAACAAAATACATCATAATATGAAGATTTTGTAGCAATTCCCTGAGGAAAACCCATTGTTACATGTAGTACAAGTTTGACGTATATCTGACCATTATACATTCAAATCATTTATCTGGATAGCTGGACAGTTGAATATTATAGATCATATCTATTAACAAAGGTTGATAGATATATTTGGCACAGCAAGTTTCCAAATGAACAAAGACTAAAGTTTGAAAAATCAATACAATATTCTTGTTACAATGTGGCAAGTACTTATTGATTTTAGACATTTCTACTTTTTCCTGGAGCTCCATGCTCTCTACATTTTTCATTTTTATATTACACTGTACTGGCTCGATGCCACCCTGGTTTTCTCAAGTCATGTCCTTTGCTTTTCCTTTTTGTTAGTATTTTGGTGATACTTTAATTAATCCCCTTTTGCAACATTTAGCCTTTTCCAAACTGGAAAAAATCAAATAAAATATTACTCTGGACCCTGTTACTTACCCTCATTTTTATTTTTTATGAACAAGTTCTATATAAAATTGAATGTGATTCCCCTCCTTCCTTAGGAAGTGATGTGGAAATTGGCACATTTATAACAAGGATCTTTAAGGACCTGGCAGTTCCCTTTTGTTTCATAGGAAATATATTTTCAAGTCTCAGGAAATGTACAGTCTAGTGTGGAAATTAGTCAACAGAGAAATGTCCATAAAAAATACATACTGTGATAATTGCCAAAAAAAAGATAGAAAAATACAACACATAATGGTTTAAAATTAAAGAAGGACTTTCTATAACATACTTTTTGAACTATTGAAGAGTGATAATACACTGAAGTGACTTTCTGATATATTTGTGGCATGCCTCCATTACTCATCAGTCTTTAAAAGATCGGTTATTTATCCCAGGAGATATTGATGATCACCCGCACATAGAGTAGCCATTCTCTTCAGGGTCATTACTGTGAGGGCTCTCTATCTGAACCATCTTCAAGGCTCTTCTTGATGACCAAACCCTGCACTGGTCCTGTCTTACCAGCTGGGCATCTTTGAGACTTTCACAGGAGACTGGAGCCTCACTTTAAGTCTGACTTTGCCTATTGAGGAGTTAAGGAGCCTTTGACTCGTTATGTTGTTCAACATGAAGTTATATTTTCAGGTTGTCTGATTTTGACCAAAATCTTGTGTCAAGTATAAAAGCTACCTTGATCCTGAAATGCTGGGTACATTGAGTGAGTCTTTATCATTAGGGGCATGCATTTTCTTTGCTAGGTGTATTCCTCCATCCTTCCATGCAACTGGTTAATGCATGTTTCTGCTATTTCTCCTTACTTCCCATGAACACTGTTTAATGGAAATATGTTGGTTCTGATTGTCATGGGTGTTATCATGAATTAGAATGCTTCCTGGCCTCATTTTTGTATCTCTTCAGCTACCCTACTCCAGGGTCAATTCGGGAAGGGTTATAATCCCACACCCCGAACCATCTAAGTACATTTCTTCTTTCAGGAACCTGGTACTCTCAGAAGAGACTCCCTTTCCATACGGATTTTGTTATGGTTGTTGCTGTTGCTTTCTCTGCTTTGAGTAAGGAGATTCTATTAGAATTAGTTATTTGAATGAGGCATAAAGGACAAGTAGAATTCCCATAGGTGAAAATTGTTAGGGCCTTTGAAATTGCAGGAGATACCAGATACCATGAAAAATAGGTAAAATATGCAAACAGATTTTTAGAAGTTAAGGATGCATTTAGAGAGCAAAAAAGACAAAATCTTGAAATATCACTTGAGCAATAAAAGGTGATGTTGTGGAGGCTATTGAATATTGGTAACTGAAGTTTGCATATATATATATATATATATGATCCAATGAATTCACCAAATATTTGAGGATTAATATGATTGTATCACAAACACATGTTCAAAGATGAACGTGGCATATAGAAATACAACCGAATTTTATATGTTGTTTCTGTATCCTGCAACGTTTCTAAGTTTATTAGTTTTAACATTTTTTTGTTTTTTTTTCTGTGGAATGTTATACTTTTCTACATCTATGATCATGTCTACTGCAGAGATAATTTCACTTCTTCCTTCTTCATTTGTATGCGTTTCATTTTTTTTTTGTAGTGTCTAATCATTTTAGCTATGGCTTCTGAAACTATGTTGAATAGAAGTGTCAAAAAATTAGTGACCTGCCCTAGCCAGTTTAACTCAGTGGATAGAGCATCCGCCTGCAGACTGGAGGGTCCCAGGTTCAATTCTGGTCAAGGGCACATGCCCAGGTTACAGGAGGCAGCCAATTAATGATTCTCTCTCATAATTGATGTTTATATCTTTCTATCCTTCTCCCTTTCTCTCTGAAATATCTTACCTAATAATAGACAAACATGCAAATTGACCGTACCTTTACTACGCTAAACAGCCAATCAGGTAAGTATGCAAATTAACCCAACAAAGATGGCGGTTAATTTGCATACGTAGGCCTAGTGGCCTGGGTCCCGGGAACATCCTCGGGACCCAGGCGCTCCTAGCCTGTAGGCCGTGCATAGGCCCTGAGCAGCTGGGGTCCCAGAATGCCCCTGGCCACTCCGGGCCTATGGGTGCAGGTGCCAAGTGGATGTTCCCGCTTCGTGGCTGCTTGCTGCTTGTGCAGGCACCAAGCAGCAGCCTGGATCCACGCCCCCCAGCCAAGCACCCATCATGGGGGTGAACAGGCCAGGCCAGGCCTCCCAGCATCTGTTGTGTACCGAACAGAACAGGCCTCCCTGCAACGATCGCAGGGTGAACAGAACAGGCCTCCCTGAGATCGATCACAGGGTGAACAGATCAGGCCTCCCTGCAATCACTGGTGGGGTGAAAAGGCCAGGCCTCCCTGCGATCGCTTGCAGGGCGAACAGAACAAGCCAGGCCTCCCTGCGATCGATCACGGGGCGAACAGAACAGGCCTCCCCGTGATCGATCACAGTGTGAATAGAACAGGCCTCCCTGTAATCGATCACGGGGCAAACAGAACAGGCCTCCCTGCAAACGATCATGGGGCGAACAGAACAGGCCTCCCTGTGAGGCGAACAGAACAGGCCACACCTCCTTGCGATTCCAGGAGAAGAAGCCGTTCTGCTGACCAGCCTGCGCTATGGACCTGTTCTGGTGGGTGGCGCAGAGTCTGCAGCCACGGGAAGTCTCCCTCTTTCCAGAGTTAGGAGTACCAGCCCAGGTCTACCCAGCGTGGGGTCCTGACTGCCAGGGTGAGTTCCCGCAGGCTGGGGTTTGATCCCTAGGCATTAGCAGTAGGAGACCAGTGCCTTTGTTATGGCTGTGTGTCCAGGTTTTAATTGAACAAATGCCCGGTGGTCCCGGGCGCCAGCTTAGCAAAATCTTTTAGGAGGAGAATCTGTCTGGTTTTCCTCAAATTCCCTCAGCCACTACTCGCCTCTCTGTAAAGGTGCAGAACAAGTGAGGCCGCTTAAATAAAAATCAGAGGTCTCCGGCAATGGTGGGCCTCTCTCATCACAGTCATTTGGACTGGATGGCATTTGAGTATTTATCTAGACACCATGACAGGGAACACACAAGCTCAAGTCATGATATATGCCCTTAAATAACTCACAATCTTATTAGAGCGAGTGGCTGATAAAAGCGCAGTAATGACATCAGAATGTAAGGCAACAATACAGAGAGGAACAGAGGCAATTGCTAGGATGATTTTCCAACAATTAGTACAAAGAGTATGTGCTATGAATTAAATAAAAAAATATATGCGTGGAAGTAGCTGCTTCATGAGTATGGGATCCCTTCCTATTTTATTTTATTTTGTTTATTTTTTTAAAATATATTTTATTGATTTTTTACAGAGAAGAAGGGAGAGAGATAGAGAGTTAGAAACATCGATGAGAGAGAAACATCGATCAGCTGCCTCCTGCACACCTACTGGGGATGTGCCCGCAACCTAGGTACATGCCCTTGACCGGAATCGAACCTGGGACCCTTCAGTCCGCAGGCCGACGCTCTATCCACTGAGCCAAACCGGTTTCGGCCCCTTCCTATTTTAAAGGAAACTGAGTTCCATGTGAACTTTGTAATATGCTATGATATCTGAGACACAGGACAAGGGAGGCCCTAAGGGTACTATGCTTTGATATTTGAGTTATTCTTTATTGTTCAATGTGACTTATTTCTGCACGCCTCAGTTTTGTACTAGTTAAATTACTAGAATAATACATGTTGCTATAAAATATTACTAGAAGAGCAAATGATCAGGTGACATTTATTGTTATTTTCTATAAATGAACACAATCTCTGGTATGCTAAAGTGATAGGTATTATAGAAATATTCAGATAGGGAGACCTACAGGCTTGATTACAAGTTAGGCTTACTATCACAACCCAAATTTATTGCTTAAAAAAAAAGCAGGGAGCCAACTAGAAACTGAACCAAATATAAACCCTTGAAGGGCAAATGTAAATTGGATAAGCTTTGCTATTACAAGAGCAAGAAGAAAAAATTCAGATGCAAGAGTGAGAAGCACACTGCATCCACTCTAAGTTGCTGTTAAAGAAAAAGAATGATATACTATGAAAATACTTAATACAGATTGTAAAGAGATTTGTTCAAAGAGGATTTCCTAGAGTAGGTGGTATTTCAGTCAATATTTTTAAATGTGAAGAGGTTAGCTAGATAAGAAAAAGGTGTAGGGGTCCCGCCTGTACCCTCTGCAATTTGGGACCCCTACACCTTTTTCTTATCTAGCTAACCTCTTCACATTTAAAAAGAGGGCGTGTGTTGCAGACGACGGCACTGGGAAATACACATTGGACGTTACAAAACAGTATATATAAATGAGTGTCCTTGTCTTGTTCCTGATCTAACAGAAAAGGTTTCATTTTTTTACCATTGAGGGTACGGAAACTATAAAACTAGAAGAAAACATAAGGGAAATAATTACAGACCTTGATCTTGGCAATATGTGCATTTCTTTTTATATCAGTTATACCTCAATAAAGCTGTTTAAAAATATATATATATGAATGATTACATATGAAATGGAGGTGAGAAATACATTTTCAAGGCTATGAAAAGGACTGAAAATGAGTACAGTGGTTTGGAATGAGATCAGAAGGAAGAAATAAATGAGAGAAGTATTGCCAAGATTTGATTTTAGGCGGTAGGTACACAGTGCAATATACAGATCTTATAACATAGGAAGCCATACCCAAAATCTGTATGATCATATTAACCAATGTCATCCCAATAAATTTAATAAAAAAGGGAAAATGCAAAAATATTAGATTCTAGATAATAGCAATGGATTATGTATGTGGATAGTGCAAAGGGACTAAGCAAAACATTGATATAAGGTGTGTTTTTAAAAATATTTTAATTGATTTCAGAAAGGAAGGAGGAGGGAAAGAGAGATAGAAACATCAATGATGAGAGATAACTATTGATCAACTAGCTCCTGCACACCTCTTACTAGGGATCAAGCTGGCAACCCAGGCATGAGCCCTTAATGGGAATCAAACCCGGGACCCTTCTATAGGCTGGTGCTCTACTCTGAGCCAATCCGGCTAGGGTGATATGAGGTATTTAAGTTAAGTATCTGAGGATAGTGTGAACTTTCATAGGAGATCAGAAGGAATAGTGATTTGGATGTAGACATATAAATGGTTCTACAGTGTTTATTTTCATTTAGTTTGTCTAAAATAGAATTTACTAAGAAAGATTTCTCTTAGAACGTATTGTCCCAGACTTTGAGACTTCAAGGTTACAAAGGAACCATCTTACCACTTAAGCCCAGACATCACAGTGACCAAGAGTTCTCAACAGTGGAAGAAAACAATCCTCTGATGAAGGTGCTCCCGGAAATCTGTCTGAGAGAGGCATCTTCGTGACAAGCAGCAGGGCCATGCTATCCTATAAATAAGCAGGAAATGCAGGTTCCTTTACAGTAACTTCTTGCTAAGTATTGAGTATATAGAGGGAAAACCATCCAATAATCACAAGTGCATTTTGGTTCAGTGACAGCCTGTGGTATAGTCAACATTGTAAAATCCATGAAGGCCCTTCCTTTATATACACATTTGTGTGAGTCACAATGTGGATCTCATCCATCACATTGCATTATTATTGTTTTATAGTGTCCTTCATACACTGTTAATGCAGTAGGGAAATTTCCTGTCCATTCATCAAGTTGTATTAGCATTGCATTTTGCTATTATTGCATTAAAACTAATATAATACAGTTATTACTATATCATCGAAGTCTATCCTGAGCAGTAACATTAATATCAGGAGATTTTCAGGTGTGTTTCCATTTGGTTTGTGAATCTTTCATGTGCCAAAATGTAATAAGAGGCTTGGAAATGTCTGTTGAGACTGCAAGAATATTCGTGAAGCAACATTATGAATGTGTTATTTTTAGAATTCTGAAGGCCTTCCCATAAAAGCATGTCCCATATGAGCCAGGAAACCTACTTTAAGCATTAACAATCACTTTCATCTAAAGGGCAATGATTTCATTTTATGGGAAAAGTAGGGTGCCATTTATACTCTCAGGGTGTGTTTGGGTTTAGTCACTATTGACCATGTAGACAAGATACACAAACATCAACTTGTTAAATATATGTTCAGTTACCAAACTGTTAATGCTAAAAACTTATAGCTCCAATAGTCTGAGAATCTGTTGAAGCTATAAAAAGATAGTTTGTAATATCAAGGAGTCTATAATAATTTTATGTGAAGGGATACCTGAGTAACCACCAAAATAATGGGTCAAATAATTCATACTATAAAATTCAAAAGACCTGTCTTTAAGATGAGAAACAGAAAGGTACATGGAAGAACATTCTGGGGAGAGAAAGCAGGAGGAAGAATTGGGACTAGTTTGGGATTTTTAGTTATGTAAAGAGACAACTTGCTTCTAAAGAGGACTCAGATTGTTACAAATGAGCATCATAAGGGAATAGGAAATAAAGACCCAGAATATATTTTTGAAAGTGATCTTATAGAACTCTGTGATGCTATGTAAAGATGGTTTTTATAGTATAACATGGATAAATTATAATTTCAGGGTGATAAATGCATCAGTGGGTAGGGATGGAGGTATAGAGCATTTGGAACAGAACAATTGACAAGATTCCAGCCTTAGCTAAATATCTGGCCAGGGAGAGAGATGGAAGTAATTTCAGAGAAGTTACCAAGGAGTCATATATTTGAATTAGGAGACACTTAAAAAATGAACTATTTTGAATTTCTTGTTTACATATAAGGCAATGTTGGCAGAATTTGAGGCTATTTGTATATTTCCAATGGAAATTACAAAACATTAGTGGTAAAAACAATATTGTATACACAAATGAAGTCAGGAAAAAGAAATGAGTGTTAAGAGGTGGGAGCATGCACTGTCCTTTGAAATATTGTCTCTGAGTCATCCCAGGCTGACCAGATGAAAATGAATTTATGGGGTAAATTACAATTGTTAATATTATTTCAATTCCAGTGACAACTAGAGTCTGAAGTTAGAATCAACTCCCTAGAAAGAGAATATAGAAACAAATTGGAGCAGAAGATCAAGAACACTTTCCAGGCATTTCTGGTTTAGCAATGTTTGCTTTTGTGAAGGAGAATGCAAAAGAAAAGACATCACTCCACAAATTATGGTTTAACATGTAGAGTTCACATAGATTTTCTAAGGTAGCTGCCTACTAGTAAAATGCAATGTCCAATTTCAATATCATCAAGCCACAAAGCTCTTGTGGCAGAGAAAAATCACCATATTTTATTTTCACCAGTTTCAATATCGACCCAACATGAAAAGAAATCCCTATTTATAGCCCTATGTCTTTTGGTGGGGAAGATTTTATTGCATTTTTGACACTTATTTAGATCAAGACTTTATATGAAATAGGGTTGGGTTTTTTCTCCCCTCCTTCATGGTCCACTGGGTAGAATGCCATTTCTAACGTCAGGAAACATGATGTATTTAATCAGCTCTGCTTTCTGAAGAACACGTTCAGTCAAGTAGTGGGAGAATTGCATCTGGTTGAATGCATTGAGGAGTAGATGGTTTTCTGCACAGCTGATCAGACAGAGCTCTCACAGGATGGCTGAAGTGCTTACAGGGGACATTCATCTGTAGAGACATTACTCTGGAAGCAGAGGGCTAAGGATTTTTAAATATATATATATATATATATATATATATATATATATATATATATCCTATATAATAAAAGGCTAATATGCAAATCGACAGAACAGTGGAATGACTGGTCACTATGATGCATACTGACCAGCAGGGGGCAGACTCTCAATGCAGAAGCTGCCCCCTGGTGGTCAGTGCCCTCCCACAGGGGAGTGCTGCTCAGCCAGAAGCCGAGCGGCAGGTGGACATCCCCCCAACGGGTCCCGGACTGCGAGAAGGTGAAGGCTGGGCTGAGGAACAGCCCCCAGTGCACGAATTTTGTGCACAGGGCTTCTAGTATATACATAAGTTTCGTGTGTATAAAGGTGTATATTTTGGAGATTCAAAAATTGAGATTTTTTTCTGAAGAGCTTGCAAATTTGCACTTTTGTTCTGTTGAAGAAACAGTCCTCTATATCTTTAAACTTCACACTTGAGTGAGTCATCATGGAGGTATAACTCTCTACCGTATCACTGAATTGTCTTCTTTGAAGATGTGTCTTATTTTATTTTATTTTTTAAATTACAGTTTACACTCAATATTATTTTGTATTAGTTTCAGGTTTATAGCATAGTGGTTAGACAATCATGTACTTTACAGAGTAGTCCACCTGATGTTTCCAATACCCACCTGACCCCACACATAGTTATTACAATATTATTAACTATGTTCCCTATGCTGCAATTTACATCTCTTGTGGCTGTTTTGTAACTGCCAATGTGTACTTCTCAATCCCTTCATCTTTTTCACCAGCCCCCAAGTCCTCTCCCCTCTGGCAACTGTCAGTCTGTTCTCTGTATCTATGAGGCTGTTTCTGTTTGTTCTTTAGAGCCCACATGTAAGTGAAGTCATATGATATTTATTTTTCTCTAACTTATTTTATCATATAATTGAGTTTTGTTTACAAATCCCAAGTTAATTTAATTTTGATAATTTTCTTTGTGAAAAATGATAGAAATATAAAGAATTATGAATCATATAATACATTCTATACATTTTTTTCTGAATGTCTTTGGCATTGCTTATGAGTTAATTATGTGTGTGTTTATGTGCTTTGTTTTGTTTTGTTTTGTTTTGTTTTTTTGTTTTTTTGGTGCCAAAACCCGGGATATGTGCTTTTTTGAGTGTCTATTTTACTAGAAATATCATGAACAATTTTTTTATCTGACATTTGTCTCATATTTACTATATTTTAACAAGCTTTTCATATCTATTCCATATTGGATTCACTTTAATTGGAAATGTAATTAATGTCACTGACTTGTACACTGAAAAATGAGTCAAGTGGTAAATTTTATATTCATAGTATATAATTTACCGTGATAAAATATGCTAATTAATTTAAAAAGTAACCAGTCAGAAAGGATATATGCACCCCTATGTTCATAGCAGCACAATTTACAATAGCTAAGATTTGGAAACAAACTAAGTGCCCATCAGCAGATGAGTGGATTAAAAACCTGTGGTACATCTACACAATGGAATACTACGCTGTAGTAAAAAAGAAGGAACTTTTACCATTTGCAACGGCATGGATGGAACTGGAGAGCATTATGCCAAGTGAAATAAGCCAGTCGGAGAAAGATAAATATCACATGATCTCACTCATATGTGGGATATAATGATCAACATAATTTGATGAACAAAAATTTATCCATAGACAAATGTCAGGGGAGGTGGGGGGTTAGTGAGCAACCAAAGGACTTGTATACATGCATATTAGAATAACCAATGGACACAGACACTGGGCAGTGGGGGCTTCCCTGGTGTGGGAATGGCTGGGGCTAGGGGTGGGGTCAATTGGGGGAAAAGGAGACATATTAAAAATTTAGACAATAAAAAATAGTAAATGGAAACAAATATTTTTTTCTTAAATAATTGCTCTGGGATCATTTTTTTCTGCACATTTCTGCTACATGAATGTCAGTCAGATTTAATATTTGTATAAAAAGACTAATTTATACTATTAATGTTGCTTTTCTTTATTGAGAGGGCTGTGAAGAGTGCCAGATGTCACCTTGCTGTCACCACACAGAGATCTAACTGTGCTATTGTCACTCCCACCCCTCCAGAGTCCAGCTGTGCTCCCTTAGAGCCCCTGGGTAGTATTCTTGGACAAGGTTAAGTAAATGTTGAATCCCTAATGTGCACTTTCCTAAGCAGAGTAGTCACAATCACATTGCCCAAGAAATAGGACTTCAGAGCTTTCTTCAGACGGGTAAGGTTGATTTCAATGAACTTACCAGCTGAGTAGTAGTTAAAAACTGAAGTTGCTTGATATGTATTTGTCACACATTTTTATCATTCAGAATGTAAGGCATTTGTAAAAAGATTGTCATATTTCTGTTTTTAGTAACAAGGTTGCCCATGCAGTCTAGAGTGATTTAAGATTAGTTGAACCCTAAAGTCAGTGTTTATTTTTATTTGATTGTAAATTAGAAAAGATGTGGGTCTCATTTCATAGCTTGTTTAAAACGCTATCCAATGTGTCGCTGAAGAAAACATCCTAAAAAAGAAAAAAAAAACAGAAGTTACTAAAGGATTTGTACTCTTTCAGCTGCTTTATTGGTTCAGATCCTTCAGAAAGAAATGGTACCAGCTGGAATCCTCCCAGACTGAACGTTAGAAGGCCTTTCTCTGGATCAGTGTAAAAACCTTACTTGTGAAGATAATATATTTGATAAATCAAATTGATTACATTATTTTCTCATAATGTTTCAAAGCCCCTCTCTCAAGTGCTGGTAAGCACAGTCCATCATAGTAGAGAGGAGTGTAGAGTCTTTGGAAATACTTTAGCTGTGCTGAACGATAAACAGCAAGGGAGCCTGTTTCTTCCTGTTCTCCAGAGACTCCGGATAAACTAGCAGTAATTCCCTGGGTTATTGTCTGATACCCAGACTTACTGTGTTATAACTACAGCTTCTTCATCCCCAGATTCATTACACTCAGGTGTTCACAGACAGAAACATTCAGCAAATCTTGGACAAAATGTAGCTTTTGTGCACTTAGCTATTTTTTTAATCTTTATGTTTTGTACATTGAATACACTGAGAAGAATACAGGTTAGAACATTTCTTTTTTAATATATACTAATGACTGCTGTACGGCCCCAAATGTGCCTCTAGTTCTCTGTAACACTCTGATACTGCTGGGAATATGTTTTTCCTATGTGGTTTTATAGTTAATTATTATCCTCTTCATACCTTAACTGGGATTATATACTACCATTCAACATCTTTTTCAGACTTCTGATAGCTAGCAAACTAGCTCATGGTTTTATTACCTACACAAAAAAGATTTGGAAAATAAATTAAGAACAATTTCTTTTCAGATTTGATCTTCATGCGTTGGAAAACATTTCAGAGTACATTAGAATTTCTAATCTCTCATTCTATTACCTTGAAAATTGGGAATTGTAAGTAGAAGCCTAGCATTTGAATTAAATAGATATAGTGAATGCATTCTAAAAACCCAATGATACTTAGCCTAAACCTCAAACAATTTGAACTGGATGAATGAGAATTTTCAACATGAATAATTATTAAACAATTTGAAATTATGGAACTTAAGGGTAGTGTTCAATATTTGTTTCACATCTGTTATTAGACCTAAGATAGAGCTGAAAAATATATATGAAAAGACCATGTTTAGATGATTCCTGCTTGTTTTTTTCTTATCCCTGTAATGAAACAGTTTATTTGGATTTTACAAATGTGAGGCTGGATTCCTGTAAAAGGGTCAGTGTTTTTTAAACAATTCATCACTATCCTTCAACAGAGCCAACAACCAAAAGACATGGTTATGTTAAATAGAATGGTTATTTTAGCAATTGGTCAAAGTACATGAATGATGGGTAACTTAACTTACCATTCAGCAACCTACAGCATTTTCTAAAAAGGACAGTTGACACATTTAATGACTCTGAAGGTGAACTACTCAAAGCTGCTCATTTTTTTTCACGTACAATGGAGCATAGTTCTGTCAAATATGTGCCCGTAAGTAAACACTGGACCATATGATTTCATTGTCCCAGATTTAACATCCAAGTTTCAAATAAAATTATTTAAAACTGAATAGGAACAATAACCAGAAGATATATTAAATGATCATTTCAATGATAATTATGGGTACATTACAAACTTTATTGTAATACATAGGCCCTAAGTGACTTAGTACATTGTTTATGTAGGTGCACAATCAAAAACTATTTTACTTAGCTCACGAATCAAGAGAGCGACTTTTAATTTGATGCAGCTGTGCATACAGTGAACACCCCACATCACTGAACTGTTAATGCTACCTTTTATCCTTTATCATTTTCTTTATGAGCTAAGGGATTGTTCATTCCAATTCTTCTAATCCTCATAATACCTGTGCCATTATTACAAATCCTTGCTGTTCGAATAGCATCCAATTTCTCATAAATCTCATGAGTATTAAAGAAATCTTGTTAAATAAAAATGGAGGTATCCCATCTTGTCTGGAATTTCATTTGCAATTCAATAGTTTAAGTGTTAACATAAAGAGAGGACTCACTAAAAACTCACGGTAGTGTCTTTTTTTCTCTATCTGTAGGCATGATACATTTAGAAGCCTATCTTTTATTCAATATGCAACATTCCGAAAAATATTACTTATGAGCCCTTTCTTTATCATAGGTAAGACTGAATAAACTGGAGAGTGGAGAAAAATGGAGAGGGACTAATAGGGTGGTCATTCTAAGATATGTACAAATCTCTAAATCAGTGCAATAGTAAAATGTGGAATAGTTTTAGGATAAAGGTAGTTAAAATATCATATTTATTATCATTATCATCTTGAGGTAATGCATTCTTTTGGTACCCAAGCAAAGAACTTAGAATATTTCTACACAGGTTTTTTAGATTTAGTTTCTTGGGGGAATTTTCTCAACCTTATAAAAGGTATTACTATAAAATAAGTTATTTTGTGCCTCAACATTTCACATGTTGAAGTTCTAACCCCTCAAGGGCATGCTCTTTTGGCAGCCGACCCTTTGGGAGGTGATTAAGACATGAGAATGAAGCCTTCATGAATGGGATTAGTGCCCTTCTTACCTTATAAAAGATGCCCAGGAGAGCTCTCTCATCCCTCTGCCACGTGAGGCAATGTGTCTATGAATCAGGAAATGGGCTTTCACCAGACACCGAATCAGATCTTGGACTTCCCAGCCTCCAGAACAGTAAGAAATAAATGTTTCTTGTTTAAGCCTCCTTTTTTGGTAGTTTGTTATAGCAGCCCCAATAGACTAAAATTGGTAACAAAAATTGATACTAAAAGAGAGGTGCCTCTGTAACAAATACCTAAATGTGAAATTGGCTTTGGAACTGGACAGTGGGCAAAGGAAGGATGACTTTTGAGGTACTTGTTAGAGGAAACTTAAATTGCCATGATCAGACTGTACTATTAAAGGGTGATTCTGATGAGAGATCAGAAAGAAAAGAGGAACACTAGATAAGTCTCCTTCTTCTTAAAAAAACACCTAAGTAATTGTAAACAGAATATTGGTAAATAAAGGCCTTTCTGATTTGGTCTCAGGTGGAAATGAGGAACATCTTATTAAAACTAGGGAAAAGGCAATCCATGTTATAAAGTGTAAAAGAACTTGGCTGAATTGTCTTCATGTTCTTGTGTTTTATGGAAGGTAGAACTTGTGAGTTATGGAATTGGATTTTTATAGTGCAAGAGAATTCTAGAAAAGTGTTGAAAGTGAGGCTTGGCTCCTCCTGATTACTTATAGTAAAATGTAAGAAGAGAGAAATTACTTAAATATGGAATTGCAATGAAAAAAAAAAGAGAACTTAAAGATTTGGAAAAATTTCAGCCTATCCATGTTGCAAAAAAAAAAAAAAATAACAACACTAAGGATGTGGCCAAATGACCATTTGAAGGGAAATTATCATGGATCAACCAGCTCAACAGAAGTCAGGTGCCAGTCTTCAAGACCCTAAAAGATGACCATGAAGGTGATTCAGAGTTCATTGGATCTGTCACTCCACTTCAGGTCCAGAGAGCATAGGCCTGGGGGGCATGGCTGCCTCCACCTGTTTCAAAGAATGGGGTAGCCCGAGAGAGCCAGGGCTGTGGGTCCCTGGCCAAGAGCCATGGTCTCTGGCCAAGAGCCATGGCATGCAAGGCTACCACAGATAGCTGTAGTGTGGGCAGTACCCAACTGAGCCATGAACATTGCATTGCCACTAAACCAAAGAGAATTATTCTTAAGCTTTAATCTTTAATGTTGTCTATCCTGTTGAGTGCAGACATATTTGGGACATGCTACCTTTTCTTCTTCCCTCTTTCTCTCTTTTGTAATGGATATACCTATCCCTATACCTGTCCTGCCACTGTCTTTTGAAAGCAATATAGCTGGTTTGCTTCCAAGGTTCACAGATGGAGAGTAGTTTGACGAAGGATGAATCCTACCTTGAGTCTCACCCATATCTGATTTAAATGACAATTAGAAGAGACTTTGGATTTAGACTGTATACTTTTGGGGCAGATACAACACTAAAAGCATAAGCAACAAATTAAAAAAAATAGATTCTTAGGATTTTATCAAAGTTAAAAAAATTAGTTTTTCATAGACACCATCAAGAAAGAGAAAGGCAACCAATAGAATGAGAGAACATATCTGCAAATCATATATTTATTATCTTACCGTTCTGGAGGTCAGAAATCCAAACTGGCTTCACTGGGCTAGAATCATGGTTTCAGGAGGCTGCATTTTATCTGGAATTTCTAGTAAGCAGCCAGAATATCTGATTCTCTACACTTTCAACCTTACAGAGGCTGCTTACATTCCTTGATGGTGATCCCCTTCCAGCCACCAATTGTATCATTTCAACCTTTCTGGACTAAAATATCAAGTTTTTTTTTTTAATAGGCAGTGCATATAGAAGCTCATAGATAGGAGAGGAGTTGTTTTGTGCTACTAGAAATAGAGAACTTTGATTCTGATCCCTGAGGATGTATGCCTTATGGGAGAGGGTGGCCTAGGGTGTTTGTCATGACTGGGTGTGAGAGGATGAAATGGAGATCCTTACACTGAGGGAAATAAGTAGGACCCATAGGACAGGGAAAGGGGCCATTACTCCTTCACAGCTAACAGTAATAGAGAGCAAAGTGGAAAAAACTTGAATGTGATCCTTATTCCCTCCTCCAGTCTTTCAGGATCCCTCTGCCTTGCATTGTTTCTGAAAAGTCATCAGCTGCAAAAGGAGAATTACAGTATCTAGAATCCAAATCCTAGCATTTCAGAAGGATGGGTGTAGAATTGGGAGAAAGTAAGCAAGTAACTCAATTTTAGTAAATGGTTTCATTAAAGTCTTGGGACAAAGGCATGAAGAAAAAGATCTGAGAGAATGAAATGATATAAATATGATATAAATGAAGCTGGATCTAAAGACACACACACACACACACACACACACACACACACACACACACTATAATGCAAGTTAAGGTAAGGAAGTAAACTCCCAGACCTGGGTTGGGGTCAGGTAAAAGAATAAGTGCCACCATCATCTTCTCTCTGGGAGCTCTGAGAGGATGAACTTGAGACGATGGAAAGGGATAAATAATTTGCTTTTCCCCTCTGTGTTCTGAGTTTTATTAGCCTTAATATCATTGTATTTACGTTGAAGAGATGAATGTAAGAAAATCTGTAAAGTAATAAATGTAATGAAGTTGTTCCAAGTCAAGTAAACCCCTTAGACTAGCCCTGTTCACAGGCTGTCACTGCTGGTGGGATGTATGTTAAGATCTGATGTTAAGGCATCACCCATCAACACAGCATGATTGGAAAACCAGAAGCTCTGAAATGAGAGTGATATGGTCTGCAACTTACTGGTTCTATGCCCTTTTGGACATTATGTCCCTTGAATTTAGTTTTAAAGTAGGGGAAATTATGTCTATCTTACAGCACTTTTGTGATTGTTAATTTATATAATTTATATAGTACACCTGGACCACTTTGAGAATACTTTACACTGACTACATATTTAACAAATCATAGCTGTGCTTATTATAAATGTTAACTGTTTTTCATATTAAACAATTGGCCATTAAAAGATCTATGCAGGACTAGGCCAAGGATAAGTAAATATTGCAGGTGTGTGAAGAGAGAAAAATTACTATAAAAAGCAGAAGCACTAGCTCCTAACATACTGTTTTTTGTTTTTAGCTGTTTTGTGCATATATGTGTGTGTGTGCATGTGGTAAGAATATTTATTTAATATGAGATTAAAACCACAAAGAGATATCATCTCACATCAGTTAGAATGAATACTATTAATAAACAAAAGAGAAAATCATTGTTATTGAGGATGTGGACAAATTTGGAAGCCTTTATACACTGTTGGTGGGAATGTAAAATGGGGCAGCCACAGTCTTAGCTGGTTTGATTCAGTTGATAGAATGTCCGCCTGAGGACTAAAGGGTCCCAGGGTTGATTTCGGACAAGGGCCCATGCCTGGGTTGCAGGCTCCATCCCCAGTAGGAGGTGTGAAGGAGGCAGCCAACAAATGATTTAATTAATTGATGTCTCTATCTCTCTCTTCCTTTCCCTTCCTCTCTGAAATCAATAAAAATATTTAAAAATTATTTTAAAAAATGGCTCAGCCACTATGGAAAACAGGATAGAGCTTCATAAAAACAATTAAAAATAGGACTACTATGTAATCCAGCAGTCCCATGCCTGGGTATCCTATATAATAAAGAGGTAATACGCAAATGTACCATCACGCCCTCACAAGATGGCTGCCTACGAGTAGGCTGGCAGGGGGGTTAGTGAGGGATGACCAAATGACTGAACAGCAGGCTGCATGGGGCAACCTGGCCAGGAGGGGGGCCATGAGGGGCGATTAGGCTGGCAGGGGGGGCAGTGAGGGGCGACTAGGCCAGCGGGGGTGCAGTTAGGGGCAACCAGGCTGGAGGGGGGGGGAAGTAAGGGGTGACCAGGCCGGGGGGGCGGTTAGGAGTGACCAGGCCAGCAGGGAGGGGGCAGTTGGGGGGTGATCTGCCCGGCAGCAGGGTGCAGTTAGGTGCAACCAGGCCAGCAGGGGAGGCATTTAGGGCAACCAGGCAGGCAGGCAGGTGAGTGATTAGGAGCCAGGGGTCCAGGACTGTGAGAAGGATGTCCGACTGCCGGTTTAGGCCCGATCCCCTGAGTGGTCCCGGATTGGAGAGAGTGCAGGCTGGGCTGAGGGGACCCCCGCCCGTACACGAATTTTGTTCACTGGGCCTCTAGTGTATATATAAATCAGAATCTTGAAGAAATTTTGCAATATTATTCACAGCAATCAAGGTAAGGAAATCATCTGAAGGCCTATCCAGAGATGAGTGGGTTTTTTATAAATGTTCTACAGTAGTCCCCCCTTATCCACCACCAAGTCCCCTCCTACCACTACAGCCAAAAACCCCCTCCCCTGCTTTGCCTTGTCTTAGAGAAGTGTTCTACTTCTGATGCAAACATGTAGCTACTTTCACTAAGATCTTTGAGTACATTGCATAATTTGAGTCTGACAGTTTCTATTGTTTTCCAGTAAATTTTTCACTTGTTTTTTTTTCAGAGCCTATATAATTTCATGAATTCATTTTGTTTTTTTTCTTTGTTTTGGAAAAAGGTGACGTCTTTATCTGAGACAAGACAGGCACAGCTGTGCCCTCAGCTAGTAGTTGTTCTTGTGGGTCAAGGTGAAGCACCAGCGGCACCTTACAGGGTGTGTGTGTCTGTCATTATATTTATATCTATCTCAGCCAGACAAGTCCGCTGCCACATGATTTCTCACAATGAGAACTCTAAGGTACTTTGATATTTTCTGAAAGTTTTCTGCATGGTATAAAGAACTATGTTTTATCAATCAGTTGTACATCATCTTCTAGTTCATTGCATAGGTGGTGCTGAATGTAGGTCCAGGGACATTTGCCATCTCAGCAAGACCATTGTTTCAGTTTAGTGGCTTTGCCGAGGTATTCCACCTGCATTTTGAATGTTTTGAGAGGCTCAGTGATCATCTTTTCTTGCTGATGCTGTTACCTGTGACTGAGTCACCATGACTGTGATGATGCTTTTCACAAGTAATTATTTAAGGTTATTAATATGAACAAGAGTTATTTAAAATAAAGTTGCTCCTATCTTTTATTTGGAGTTGATTTCCTAGTGAATTTATGCTCTTTATTCCAATACTCCAATAGCTTACTTCTCTACTAAATTATATTTCTACCTCTATATCTATTAACCAATGTAGATTCAGCATGTGGTGGGCGAAAATAACCTAAATTATATTTTAAATTAATTAAATCACCTAGTGGAATTGTGTCACAATTTATTGGTAATTGAAGTATTTTAGCTTTAAGTAAAATATCTTCATAACAAAATATATTTTAAAACTTTTTTAAATCCATTAAACTGAACCTCAGAAAAATAACAAATAGAAAAATATACCAAACTATAAAAAAAATTAATAGGATATAATTCTAATTTATTTTTAGTGTTTTTTTAAATTAATCCTCACCCAAGGATATTTTTTCATTGATCTTTTTTTAGAGAGAGTGGAAGAGAGAGAAAGAGACAGAGACAAACATTGATGTGAGAGAAACACATCCATTGGTTGTATCCTGCATGTGCCCCAACCAGGGCCTGGGTCAGGAAGAAACCCGCAACCAAGGTACTTGCCCTGGTCCACCGGCCAATGCTCTATTGACTGAGCCAAATTGGCTAGGGTGATAATTCTAATTTATATTAACTAACACAGTTCTATTTTTTTTCCATTTTAACTTATGATTACAGCTTTCTCTGTGAAGTGAAATTCAATGGGTCTACCTTCTTGACATTACAATTACTTAAATTAATAACGAAGTATGTCCTTCTTAGCACCTGAGAGGAATTGGCAGGAGTCATCCTTCTCCCTCACTCTGGTCTCTCTCTCTCTCTCTCTCTCTCTCTCTCTCTCTCTCTCTCTCTCAATTAGATGCAATCAGTTGAATGTGCCCCTGGGGCCACAAATACCAGAAGTGGGCATGAGCGGAGACGTAAAAGATATATGCTTCACACATAGTTGCCATCCAGTGATTATGCGTTTAATCAGATTTAATTGCAGCAGTCTGGCATATCTTCCTGGGATATTAGAATGTGAAAATATTACAGCATGAAAGTAGTAGGCTGCACAGTCTCATTACTGGGTGCTGATGGAAAGTTCTCTATCTTAATGTGAACAAGCTAGATTTGTGTACGGGCCCAGTCATTGAACTAATTGGGTGGAAATCCTTTGGTTTGGAGAAGATAAATGAGGTTAGCTGTTATGTAAAAAAAGGAGAAAAGTAAAGCAGTTGGTTGCACCTTGGTAAAGAGCTTATCTATGAGATGAAATTTAGTTCTGATTTATAAGCGAATGTCAAAGTAACAGGTTTTAACAGAAAGAAGTTGGCTAGTCAAAGCTACAATGAAAAGAGGAAGCTTTGGAAGTCCAGTGAGAAACTGGGAAAGAAAAAATAACTTCTTGGACTCATATAGTGCTTTTGTAACATACAGAATATAGGGCAGGCAGTGATTAAATATTAATGCCCTTTAGCTGATGTTTCCAGGAGAATACTTAATTATAAAAGAAGTGTTATTGTGCCGCACAGTTGGAGAGAGGCTCAGTGAGACAAAAATATTTGGCAGGAATTAGGATGCTGATCATTTGTACATGGTAATGAGTGGACCTTAACTGAACAAGCAAAATACTTTACGCATATTTTTCAAGTATATTACTTTGAGTCGTACAAGAAAACACTATTTAAAATAACACATACATTTCCATTATGGAGTGGCAACAGTTGTGTGAACATCAAGTCCAGCTCTAACTATAGCAATATGCTTAAGACTTTTGAGTTAAAATACAAAAGCTATTTGGAACAGAGCAAATTTTAATATATACATAATGTTAAATCAGGTTCCTCAATCTCTAATGAGTCTGCGGGCTCCATGTTTCTTCTCATATATAGCAGATCAGCTATTGATCAATGGTATTTGTATGATTTGGTGCCACTGATGGCCCTCCAAAGAGATGGAAGTCATATTCTTGCAGGCACCAGAAAGGAGATGACCCACCGGCACCATAGTGATGGTATGAACTGCCTTGGTGCTCTGGCTCCAAGACAACTGGCACAACGGAACTCATCCTAGTCCCTGTGTCCTATGTGTCCCATGTGGAATTACCCAATTATATCTTGCCACATACACACTTCATGCCCTCACCTCTCCTGCGGCTTCAGATAACCTGCTAGGCACCCACACTTGTGCTCGCTGCCAGAATGCAAAAAAGACAGCTACAGGTGGGTGAACAGAGGTGGAAGTAGACCTTTAACATTTTAGGAAGACAGGTGTGTTACACAGGCTCACAAAACAGAAAAGAGAAGAAAATAAAAAGCTTGATAGTTCCCACTACACTAAGAATAAAAACGGATTTTAATGACCACACACTACCAAAATGCTTGAAAAACTGTTTTCAATGCATATGAATGTCAGGACCTTGATAACCCCGCATCCTAAAGTAAGAGGAAAGAGTTCACATCAGGTCCTTGAGGGACACTGAAGGAATGATAAACATGGGAACATGTCAGTGTGATGCTAGCAGAATAATATCAGTTTCTAGTGATAACTGTTTCTAAATAGAAAAAAAAATCATTCTTATGATATAATACTGGTCTTACTAGGTTATCTATTGTTAAAAAAAACTAGAATTTATTGGATTTGGAAAAGGAGTGTCACTGAATGGAAAAATGGATATTTAGTTGCATATTTATTTTCTGTCTGATTGATGTAGTATAAATGGTGAAGAAGGGTAAAGGGAAGATAAATAGTGATGGACAGAGAATTAACTTGAGGTGGTGAATACACAATGCAGTATATAGATGGTGTGTGGTAGAATTGTGCACCTGGAACCTGTATAATTTTGTCAACCAGTGTCACCCCAATAAATTCAATAAAAATAAAGAAAATAAAAAAGGAAGCCTCCCCCCAAAAAACTGAAAATGATGTATCTATAACCAGTTTACAACCAATATTAAGCATTCATGAAAAGCCAAAAGGCATCCAGCACGTAGAGAAATGGACATTATTTGGAAGCCCTGTCGGATGCATTGGTACCCCTTTGGAGAAGGTGCTTGGATTACTGTTTGCTCCTGACATCTTGCCCATGACTCCTTAGTAATGTTTATGTTTCACTAGAGTGTGCTTGGACAATTCATCCCACTGAGGCATTGAAATAAACATCTCCAGTAAATTCAATGTATTATGAAATGCAAGAGAATAATAAATACAAAATATGGGATAGTGATTCTTTCTGGGTCAAAGGAGTATGGGATTATAGAATGCTATCCAGCTAACTAAAGTCTGGTAACATTCTATTCTTTAGCAAGGTAAAGGATTCAAAATTGTTATGCTATTCTTCATACCTTCCATTTATTATATATATATATATATATATATATATATATATATATATATATATATCTTATTTTAGTATTTTCTAAAATACTATTTTGAATAAATTTAAAAGTGGCTTCTTTCAGGTAATGTTACTAGAAGAGAGGATATTTGGAAAATTTACTATTTATTTATTTTTTAAAACTTTTTTCCTCCCCCTAATTGCTTTTCCTTTTTTGAGTATACACTTCTACAACAAAAGATAATTTTTAAAAAAATATATTTTATTGATTTTTTTACGGAGAGGAAGGGAGAGGAATAGAAAGTTAGAAACATTGATGTGAGAGAAACAGCAATCAGCTGCCTCCTGCACACCTCCCACTGGGGATGTGCCTGCAACCAAGGTACATGCCCTTGACTGGAATCGAACCTGGGACCCTTCGGTCCGCAGGCCGATGCTCTATCCACTGAGCCAAACTGGTTAGAGCGATAATTTTACTTTCAAGAAATATTTTGTGTTAAAAAAATACATATTTTGTGCCCTTGCCAGAATTAATGGGAGAAACATCAAACTTCACATTTTATAAATCTCACAAAAAATATTTCTGATAAGATTGAAAAAGTGTTTTTTCCTTTTCCTTTAGCTTTAACTAGACATTGCAGCACTGTGAAATATTAATGTGGGGTCTACTACTGCTATTTGATTATTATGCTATTCCTATTATTAAAAGTTGAGATAAGGTAGACCAACCATAGCTATGTACATATCTAACTATGCAATAGTGTCTTTTAATCTAGTAATTCATAATAAATGGCCAAGTCAATACTTTATAAACAGTAGACAAAAAATGTCTCCCTTTATCATATTTCATGGTAAAATGCATAATATTCAATAATTTATATATTTATATATCAAAATGTTGATTTATTTGCTATTCATTAAATTAATATAGTTGACTATACACTCTAAAAGATAATGTTTCAAACTATTGTGCCATGCTTATTTCTAAAATAAAGATATCCTATTAATATGATCTATTTTTCTATCAATTATCCTCTCTGAACCACATTTTATGTTTTTAATAGCAACAGAAATTGGTGTTTGACCTTTCATTGAAACTATTAAAACTACCTAACAATGCTTCCACATACTGTCTCTTTGATGGTTATTGAAAAAGAGTCTCCTTTTCATTTAAAATTTATTTGTCTCTCTGGTCATATCCTGAAAACTTTCTTGGAGTAAAAAACCACAAAATGTCATCTATAATTGCTCATTATACATCTTTGCATTCATTTAATAGTTCTGAAAATCCATCTCTCCTATATTCCATACTTTCTGATATAATTTGTATGCTTGATGTCAATAGAGAATAGTGATACTATAGTAAATCACTGTAGATTATACACAAATCAACACCTGAGTGCTTTGCAGTTAAAACTATCAGACAATGCACAAACATGTGAAATTGATCATTTAAATTTAATAACTGAATACATCTATCAACAAGGAACCCCACTGCCACATGGTGAAAACAGTTCTCACCATGAATAAAACAGCAAAAAGTATGCTCAGATGTAAATTAGAAAGGAATAAAATATTTTATTTATTATATACTTATATTATAAAATACTTTAACTTCTTATCTGATTTGTAGAAATTGAACTGCATCTTGGTATAAAAAAAGAAAAGTTGAGAAAAAATTGAAAATAACTTAAAAGGACAAGAAATCACTAAAGTATTTGATGATAATACAAATAATCTCAAAATCAAATTCTTAGATTCTATACACATATTCTCCCATTAATTAAAATTTGTTTGGGTTTTGAAAATATAGTGTAATATACTGTGATTGGAATTACAATATAACTGTAGGGATATATTTTAGAATAACTTGAAAATTATTTAAAGCAATTCTGGAATATACAATGTATAGTGCAAATGTTAAAGATATCTTATTCTACCATAAGCTATACAAAAATAATTATTTCTTTAGACATATTTAACTTTTTATTGTCCTCTGACATTTTTACAAGCAAGACTCTCAACATTCTTTCTATCACAGTGAGCAGTTAAAAAAGCATTCTTTACTGATCGGCCTGAAAGTACCCTTCAGGAATTGTGCCAAGCAAGTTTTTTGATTAAATATTAAATGTAAATGATTTTATCATAAGAGCAACTTCAGTAAGTGCTTTGTGGATTCACTACTAAAAAGATGCTTAAATAGTGTTACTAAGAGTTCAATAAAAATGATCTGTTTTATATAATCACTACAGTACTTCAAAAATGTATCTCAATCCAAGATTTCTAAATCACATCCTCATAATTTTTCCATATTCAAGGAGGTTTGTGTTCCTAAGGATGATTCTTGCTAGGACTTCTGTATTCACCTTGATTCTTAATGTCATCCTATCTCACCTGACATGGGAGCCTCCTGCTAGGCTCTGCCTCATACTACTATGAATGTGGAACTTGAATTCTTTCTCATATCCCCCATGGGGTGTTAACAACAGCAATGAATAAACAAAAGCATTAACTGAAACTGAGTATTTATCATTGCCCCTTAAAACTGGGGAGACAGCTCAATCTATTATTATTTTGTCAGAGACACACCTAAAACATTCCTGCCATTTTATTTGCAAATAATTCAGCTCATTCCATTATTTACCTCCAAACTCTCTTCAAAAATACCTGTTTTGTTGTACTGACTTACTCAATAGCTCTCCTAAAAGAAGGGCCTCCTATGGGTCTATGGCTGCCTTGTGCACAATCACTAATCCTTCTTTTCTCTCTTTTTTTTAATGTATTTTTATTGATTTCAGAGAGGAAGGGAGAGGGAGAGATAGAAACATCAATGTTGAGAGAGAATCATTGATTGGCTGCCTCCTGCACACCCCACACTGAAGATCATGGAGCCCACAACCGGGGCACATGACCTGAATAGGAATCGAACCCTAACCTTCTGGATCATACGTCCACACTCAACCGCTGAAACACACTGGCTGGGCCTTTCTTTTCTTCCTTTTCTTTGTGTTTCTCTGCAGTTTAACTTGGTGAACCAAGTTTTTAAGTGTGTAATGTTTGTGTTAAGATGTGACTTAAAGAAGGAATTTAATCCCTAACTCAGTGTGTCAGTTGTCTCTTATTTGTTCCTCGACTCATTGTATAACCTTTTCTCTTTTCCATAAGCGAGTGAGAGTGCATCCTTGTAGTCACATTGGAGAATTGGTTTTGTTTCTAAAAGGTCATGTGGATAAGTAGTATGAAAAGATGTCTGCCTTCTCTGCTCACCATCACCACCTCATACAGATTACTTGCATATAGAAATAATTTACATTATATATATATTTACAGTTACAATTACACTTAGGTAGTTTTTATGACACTGTATTGTTGGTGGGGGAGGTGAGAATCAGTTGCAATTTCCCTGCTCATAATACTTTGTTAAAGCTATACCCAGTATGTTAAGTTTGAACTGTTAGTTGAATTGATGTTTCAATTGTTTTGCAAGTGGCTTTTGAACTATTTTCTTCTGCCATCCAGTGGACTCTAATTAATGGAGGTCTGCTGAGGTTCCTAATAGGATCACTCTTAAGATAGGAATTTATTACTGACTAGAAGCCTGGTGCACAGAATTTGTGCATGGGGGGGGGGGTTCCCCACAGCCCAGCCTGCACCCTCTCCAATCTGAGACTCCCTGGGGATCAGGCCTAAACCGGCAGTTGGACATCCCTCTCACAATCCTGGACTGCTGGCTCTTAATCGTTCACCTGCCTGCCTGCCTGGTCACCCCCAACTGCCCTCTTCTGCCGGCCTGGTTGCCCCCTAACTGCCCCACTCTGCTGGCCTGGTTGCCCCTAACTTCCCCCCCCTGCTGACCTAGTTGCCTCTCACAGCCTCCCCTGCCAGCCTAATCGCCACCAACTGTACCCCCTGCTGACCTGGTCACTCCAAACTGGTCCCCCCCTGCCAGCCTGGTCACCCCACACAGCCTGCTTGTTCAGTCGTTTGGTCATCCCTCACTAACCCCCCTGTCGGCCTGGTCACCCCATGCAGCCTGCTTGTTCAGTTCTTTGGGTGCCCCTTATTAACACCCCCCCCCCCCCCCCCCAAAACCGGGCTTAAAGCGGGCCTTTTTTGGGAGGCCTGGGGGGGAAATTTGAAAATTGGCCCTTTTTTTTTTTAGGGTCCCGGACCCTTTAAATTGAGGAAAAGGGGAGAGG
>NW_005871130.1:1295731-1313496 GCF_000147115.1 Myotis lucifugus
TCATGCAGGAGAGAGGCCCAGGATGTTGCTAATTCCTCCCACACACCACCCTTCCCTCCAATACCATTTCCCCTATTGTCCCTTTTCCTGACTTCAATATAAAGCATTGGACTTGACCTACTGTGGATGTTTGCATCTATGCCACCAGGTTATCCTGTTCTTCTTACTTGGACACAGTGGAAAGGAAGGAGGGAAGGCAAAGGGAGAGAACATGGTGTGAGGAAGTTGCAATGCTCTCGTGTTCACTGTGTGACAGAGATTATTTCCAGCACTTTATGGGCATTATTTTAATCAGAAATTATCTTATGGTATTGGGTTAATCCCTCTTACTGTATGTGAAAATCTAAGCTCTTAGAGGAGACATTTCTTCCTTATATCTTGCTAAAGTTACACACTATCTTACTGAAGTGACAAAAATCCAGGATTAATGGATTTTTATAGAGTTATACTACTAACATCTATATGGTATTAATTATGACATAACTAATTCAAATTTTCTGAAAAAATAAAATTTAGAAGTATTACCTGAGTGCCCCCGGGTAGGACCTGCATGGCTCCCTTCTCCTTGGCTCTTGTCAATCTCCAGAGAAGAATTCAGAGGAGTGATAGACTTCAGTGTTAAAGCAAAGCAAGCATATTTATTAACAATACACTTGGCATAAACATAAGTGTGCAACTCAGCTAGTCTGAGGTTTAAGTGGTTTTATATCCATCCCCTATAGCAGTGGTTCTCAACCTTCCTAATGCCGTGACCCTTTAATACAGTGCCTCATGTTGTAGTGACCCCCAATTTCATTGTTACAAATTGAACATAATTAAAGCATAGTGGTTAATCACAAAAACAATATGCAATTATATATGTGTTTTCCGATGGTCTTAGGTGACCCCTGTGAAAGGGTCGTTCGACCCCCAAAGGGGTCACGACCCACAGGTTGAGAACCGCTGCCCTATAGGTTTCAAAGTTCCCTTCCCATGTTGGGTATTGTGCTGTGCCTGCACGGCCAAGGGTGAACCTGAGGAGGGGCGGTGAAGGATTAAAGAAGACAGACAAAAGAATACAGCTGGGGCTTGACGGATCTCCTGTGCCTGGATGAGGACACAGAAAGACCCAGCCTGCAAGCCGAGGCTTTATTTTAGTCAGAACACACAAAGCAAAACACGGGAAGTGGTCAACATGTTTACAATGTTCTTGTGTGTCTCACCTTGTTTTGGCAGCACTTGTTGCACTTTCCACAGCCCATTAACTACATAGAAAGGAACTAGGGAGGGTTATAAGGTTAAGCTTAATGATGCTAAGAGGCCTCTGCCCTCCAAGCTGAGACTTATTTGTGGCCCTGCCACAGGTCAATCCGAGGCTTGACCCTATAGCCGCTCCCTACAGGATATCAAGGGTAGCAGGCTAGGTTTCAAAGTCTTCTACTTTGTTGTGGCTTATCTTGGAATGTTTGTACATAAATCTGGTCATTCGGCAAGTCCTAAGACAGCTGACTTCTTTGTTTAGTGGGTGAGTTAAACTACCCTTTCATCCCCCTTCCTCCTTCCCTGCCCTAGCAGTTATCTTTCCTGCCTAATACCCCTCAAATGATAACTATCCAAAAGCTTTTCAGGTTTTGTTTGTCCCCCAGACTTCATCTGTCCTTGGGTTTAACTGGCACAAATGACATTAATTGGGTCTTTGTTCTCTGTTTTCCCAGGCAAGGGTGACTTAAGCTATGTACTTTCTGGTTAGGAAGGAGAGGTATAAACCATTTGCTCTCAAGTATCCTTGGGTGGGGAAGCTAAGGTCTTGCTGTAAGCTGCCCAAACTGCTTGGCCTTGTTTAATTTTCTTGTCTTAGTTCCTCCACTCCACATGCCCAGGAATTTTCCTGGCTTCTTACTGTCCTATCACAGAAGTAAATCAATATATTTTATTCTAATGGAATAAAGTGGGTTTCAGTCTTTATGCTAAATAATCATATACACTGTATCAGGAAAAGCATTTTAAAAATTATTTTTCTATGGTGATACTAGCCAACCACATGAGTTATTTAAAGTGTACTCGTGAAGTACAATGCTTTTATCTCAGAAAGGTTTTATTAACTTAGATACTATAAATTAATTACATCATGCAGCTTAAAATATTAAGGAGGACATTATCTTTGGAGACAGCATAGTGTCCCATGGAGGATCAGCAAGTGAGAAATTGCAATTTAATAGTGGGTGTGTCATACTAAAACTGCAATGCACTCAAATATTTGTTTTGCTTATTCCTTACAGTTATTGTACAATTAATTGAACTTAATATTCAAGCTGTCCCAGATGCACTGTTAATTAAGACCACAGGTTTTGCAATTTCAGGATCTGATGGTGTGCTTCAGTCTTTAAAAAATTACAACAAATGCCCGGCCAGCGTGGCTCAGTGGTTGAGCATCAACCTATAAACCAGGAGTTCACAGTTTGATTCCTGATCAGGGCACATGCCCTGGTTGCGAGCTAGGTCCCCAGTAGGGGGCGTGAAGAAAGCAGCTGATCAATGATTCTTTATCATCATTGATGTTTTTATCTCTCCCTCTCCCTTCCTCTCTGAAATCAATAACAATATGTTTAAAAAATCACAACAATGTACAATTAGATTAATTTTTACTCGAAGAATCACAATCAAATAAATTGTTTAAAATCCAAGCATAAGTAGATATATGAAAATTATTGAAGCGCATGTGATTTTAAGCCCTGGTAGCCTGAATGAGGGGATGTAAACTGGATTGTTAATGGAAAAGTGAGGAAGCAAATAACTGGCTGATAAAATTAGGATGGACAATTCTAGGCTACATTTCTGTCCCTTTAACATCTTGTCCTGTTTTCCTAGTGTCAACATATTCATATAGCCATTTAAATCTTACAATGGAATGGTTGTCATTTATTGGAAATTCTGAGATAAATCTTTCCTTGGGCACAATTCAGGTCTTTTGTGACCCTCAGCTTCTATAGGTCACCCCACTTCACATCATGGCAAGGTCAGAACAAGAATGTCTCTTTACTCAGAAAGGGCCCAATTTCTGTTTTAAATATCTCACCTAATTAAGTCAGGCCCACTCAGATAATCTCCCTTTGATTAACTCAAAATCCACTGATTTAGAACACTCCCTACATCTAAAAATATCCCTTCACCTTTGCCATATAACTAACCCAATTACAGCAGAGACTTCTACTCACAAAGAAGGTGTTTATACAAGGAACATTCAGCAGGGGGTGCAAATTGAAGGGTCATCTAAGAATTCTACTTACTCCAAGTACCTACTTCATCATAAGATATCTGGTATTATAAATGCTAACGGAATGATATCCATTTAGCTACTAAACAGGGCTGTCAGTGAGTAATAACGGTATCCTTTCTGTTTGCACAGAACATTTCCTCTTCCTGGCTTGCTCCTCCTTAAATATTTCAGGGTAGCTTCCCTTGTCACCTTCTCAGGGACACCTATCCTGACTTCTTCAAATTTGCAATTGAAACCAGTGCACAACAGTCCCTAAGCCCCTGACCCCAGCACTGTATTTGCCTTTCTTGACAGCATTTACCATCATCACATTTACTACCAGATAGTATATTCATTTATTGTTTCTCCACAGTCACTAACTCTTAAGGGACTTGTTATTCCATGGAGTGAAAGGGTTACTGTTGATGAAGAAAGTGGTTGATAATCCACAGTCACCGTCACTTAGAAAACTGGAACACATACTACCAGCTGCTGCTCTGTTTCTCTCTTTTCCTCTCTTTGCTGGCACTCAGCCTTTTATCATACAGTCTTCTTTGTGGCAAAGAAGAGTATTGAAAAGGCCTTTATTCTCAAGAATAATATTTGTTTTTCTTGTAGATTTAAAAAAATACTGTGCATGTACATTAATCAGCCAATTCACTTTTTCATTTTAGCATTTACCTATGGATAACATTGCACCAACTCCAAAAATGAATGTAGAAAAGACGAGACAATGAGATGAGACACAGCAAGGGAAAACAAACAACAAGACAAGATAGATAAACTGAAGAAATACAATAACAAAGGAAAAAAAAACCAAAACAACAAACCAGAAGGCTGGGAATAGATAAACCACAAAGATGAAGCACTTATAGAATTGAATTAAATACCTGGCAAATAAAAGTGAAGCCGTGGCTCAATTCTGTCAGGGTTTTGGCAAGAGTACATTGTAAATGTTTTAGGACATGAGTAACAAGTTTTCTTTACATTTTCTTAAAGCCATGCCATATCCCTCTCACCAGCTAATAAAGAAAGTAGATTCACTATTGAAACTCGCCCTCAACTACTGATCAAGTTGTAGTTGCTACCTGTAATAATAGGACACATACAGTGATTTTCTTGCGATATTAAGAAGTAATTAATTACCATATAAATTGCTTCAATTTAAGGTGTATTCCAACAGTTTTCTATTATTTATGTATCAGCGAGAAAGAAAGCTGACTTGTATTTCAAAAATATAGTAGACATTTAAAAATATAGGCATTATAGTTATTTAATTAAGTAAAAGTATATAGGAATTATTTAAAATGAATACCACACTCTCACAACCACATAAGACTAGACTTTCTTTAATCTCACTCTTTGCTAATCATTTACATTAACTTTGGATACAATTAACTCAGATTTGTTTTCTTAAACTGGTTAGTCTACATCCTTTTGCCACATCCTTTGTATTTGTCCAGAAAATATAGAATTGTATCTTCTCAACTAAGCCAAAATGGTACTACTTTTGCCTAACCAACCGTAACAAATGCTCACAGTACATGAGCACTACTTTTCCACATAGACAATCTTGCCATTTTTATAGCTCAGGAGTGCATTTGTACCACTGTTGTTCATGCTTTGTATCAAATCCACTACTTTACAACAGTTTTATAGCGAAGATATGCATTTATCTGCACTTTCCTAAAATTTAACTATAAAACATTTTAGACCATTTTATGAATATATAAAATATTTATTTATGGAATTTTTCTAGCTTTTAGCTGCTGTGACTATTGTGTACAATCATTTGGAAATAATTTCTCTTGTTTATAGTACTTAGGAGTAGGAGGGGTGAAACGTAGAGAAGGCATGTAGCTATAACATTAACAAGTGCTAAGTGGTTTTCTAAACCCAGTGTACCATTTTAATTCCTACAGTCACTGTCTGAGAGGTCCAGTTGCTTCTCATTCTCTCCAACACTTGCAACTTTAACCATTCTGGTGGGTACAGTGGATTTGATGTCCTAATTTACATTTCCCTATAATTAATGGTCTTCAACCTATTTTCAAATGTAAATGCTGGTTGGGTAGCCTCATATCTGGAATTCCTGTTCCATTTCTAGCTCTTTTTACAAATTACTTTTTGTGTGTGTCTGTTATAAACTGATTTGTAAAAGTTCTTTACATGTTTTGCCAAAATCCTAAATATAAATTTTGATAAAATTCTACCTCTTATTTTCTTACTAGTGGCTCTGTGTCCAAAGAAATATCGGACTAGTGAAGACCTTCAAAATATTCTATATTTTTCCCTGTAAGTCAGAGTTTCAGTTTTTACATTTAGGTCTGTGTATCTTCTACAATTGATTTTTCTTCTTATGGTGTAAAGATTCATTTTCCTCCCCATATAGATATACATTTGTCTTCCCACCATATCTACTTATATAAAAACCCTGGGTGTAACATCACGTCCTGAAGCTCGACCAACCGGAAGGAAGTCAGTCCTGCAGGGGTTGTCTTGGGAATGGCTGCGCCCTCCCCCAGCTGTCCCCCCCTCCTCCCCCCCGGAGGACGAGGTTTCAGTCAGGAACCCGCCCTTGGAGCATGGAAATACTGAGTCCTGGGTTGCCTTGCCAAGGGCTGAGCCCTCCCCGAGCTGTTTCCTGCAAGGCCTGAGGGAAGAACCCACCCTAGGAGCACCAGGAGTGCCCAGCAGCAGTCAGTCCTGGGTTGTTGAGGTGGAGGCCACAGCGTGGTAGAACTCTGGGTCTGGCCCAACAGGGAGCATGGCCGGCCTTCAAACCAGACCCTGACAGTAGGGAGGAGGCAGCCCCATTCCTCACACAATCTGCTGTTGGATAGCTTGCTGTCAGTGGCCTGCCAGCCAGGAACCCCATTCACCTGCACCCCGGACCCTGATAGGAGAGAGGAGGGAGCCCCATTCCTCACGGAATCAACAGGTGACCAGCTTGCTGTCAGGGGCCTGCCAGCTAGAAATCCTATTCACCTGCATATCTGTATAAAATTTTAATACATTATATTAGAGGTCGCAGTGGTACTGTTTTACCCACAGCATCTACAGAAATTGCTGCAAATTTACTTCTCAGTGGAAGCACCTTTCATTCCCAATATAAATTATCGATTCCATTAAATGAAACTTCAATTTCTAGACTCAATATAAAAAGTGAAGTTGCTAAAACTATTAAAAAGGCCCAACTTCTCATTATTGATGAATGCACCATGGCATCCAGTCACGCTATAAACGCCATAGCAAATTACTAAGAGAAATTATGAGTCTGAATGTTGTATTTGGTGGGAAAGTTCTCCTTTTTGGAGGGGATTTTTGACAATGTCTCAGTATTGTACCACATGCTATGTGATCGGCCATAGTGCAAACGAGTTTAAAGTACTGTGATGTTTGGGGATGTTTCAGAAAGTTGTCTCACAACAAATATGAGATCAGAGGATTCTGCTTATAGTGGATGGTTAGTAAAACTTGGAGATGGCAAACTTGATAGCAGTTTTCATTTAGGAATGGATATTATTGAAATCCCCTGTGAAATGATTTGTAATGGATCTATTATTGAAGCTACCTTTGGAAATACTATATCTATAGATAATATTAAAAATATATCTAAATGTGTAATTCTTTGTCCAAAAAATGAGCATGATCAAAAATTAAATGAAGAAATTTTGGATATACTCGATGGAGATTTTCACACATATTTGAGTGATGATTCCATTGATTCCACAGATGATTCTGAAAAGGAAAATTTCCCATCGAATTTCTTAATAGTATTACTCCTTCGGGAATGCCGTGTCATAAATTAAAATTGAAAGTGGGTGCAATCATCATGCTATTGAGAAATCTCTATAGTAAATGAGGTCTTTGTAATGGTACCAGATTTATTATCAAAAGATTATGATCTAACATGCTCTCCCAAATAAGGTATATCAGATAAATGAAGTATTGGTGTTAATTCCCCTTTAAATACTTGGTAGAACTCACCAGTAATGCCACTTGGTTCTTTTCTGTTCTTCTTTGGAAGATTTTGATTACTGATTGCTAGTTGTCTGTTCAGATTTTTCTATTTCTTTATTATTCATTGTCTGTAGGTTGCATGTTTTTAGGAATTAGTTCATGTTTTCTAGGTTGTCCAATTTTTAGAGTATAATTTTTCATAATCATCTCTCACAACCAAAGAGCATGAGAATACACATTTCTTCCAAGTGTGCATGGAAAATTCCCTAAGATAAATTACACATTAGGCCACTAAACGAGTTTTAACACATTTTAAACAGGATAAAATCATACAAAATATATTTTCTGAGCACAGCGGAATGAGACTGAAAATCAGTAAGATAAGAAACATTGGAAAATGCAGAAATTATACACTCTTCTTCAACCAGTGGCTCAAAGAAGAACTCAGAAGGGGAATTAGAAAATATCTTCAGACAACAAAACACAACAAACCAAGACTTATGAGATGCAGCATAAATAATAACAGGAGAAAAATTTATGGAAATAAAAAAGAAGAAAGATCGTAAATAAACAACCTAGCCTTACACTTCTAGGTAGTAGGAAAAGAACAAAAGAGGCCCAAAGTTAGCAGGAGGCAAGAAATAATAAACATCAAAGCAGAAATAACATCTGGAGAACAGGAAAACTATACAAACTTCAACCAAATTAAACATTGTTTTTAAAAAATATTCTCAACATCATTAACCATTATGGCAATGCAAATTAAAACCAAAACCAGACACCACTTCACAATAATGGAATACCTAAAATTAATTTTTTAACAATAAAAGTGCTGAAGAGTATGTGGGGTAATAGAACTCTTGAAATAGGCTGTTGGGAATGCAAAATGATATAACAATTTGAAAACAGTTGGTAATTTTCTTAAATATTTAAATAAACACTAGCCATGTGATTCAGCAATCTCACCTCTAAGTTACCTAAGGGAAGTTAAAACATATGTTCACATACAAAATTGTACTTACTTTTTATTCTCCATGTATAATCTCCCCAAAATAGAAAAAAACCCCAAATGTCCTTTTACTTGTGAGTGGCTAAATTAACTATAATCTTTACAATAGAATACTACTTATCTATAAAAAGTTTGGGCTACTGATACAAATAGATAAATATACTAAATAGAAATGACAGATTAAAATGATCTTATCTTGACTGTTGATGGGTACCTGGCTCTATGGGTCTCAATATGCTGAACAACTAGACATTAAAAAATGAATTTTAGTGCTCACTTAGGCGGCACATATACTAAAATTGGAATGATACTGAGAAGATTAGCATGGCCCCTGTGCAAGGATGACACGCAAATTTGTGAAGCGTTCCAGATTAAAAAAATGGATTTTACAGTATTGAAATTATTACCTCAATTAAGAAATGTAAATCACAGAAAATCGTCTTTGACATTCCCCAGCCAATTGCTCCTTTGTAGTTAGAGAAAGACCCAGAGAGACTATCACATTAATAAATGTGGACTCATTGTTGTCTTATTTGTTTAGCTGTGTGTTTTATGCATATATACATGCATTATTTGATAATAGTTTCTGAAAATATAATGCTCCAAGAATGAGAGTAGGCACCAGATATAAACTTTTCAATGAAAAAGGTGACTTATGCTAGAGGTCTCAGATAATTACCCTCCCTAAAATCAACTGTAAAAGGAGGCGAAATAGATGAATAAATGGGCTTTAGCTAGTGACTAATATTTGCTCAGGTCAGTAATACCTGGATGAATTTCACTCAGTTCTCTGCTTCAGAGCAATTTCCTGCCCAGAAGAAGAGAAAACAGAAAACTGGAATATGCACAGAGCTTAGGAGTCTTGCTGAGCAGAGGAGGCAGAGATCAAAGCCTGGGCCAGCTGAGCTGCGGAGCATGTGCAGTGGGTACCAGAGAGGAGTTAGCTGTGTAGAAAGGTAGCTGGCTTCCTGGCCACAGGCTAGGCTGGAAATGAGCAAGGCATAACCTCCTAGGGCAGTGATGGTGAACCTTTTGAGCTCAGCATGTCAGCATTTTGAAAAACCCTAACTTAACTCTGGTGCCGTGTCACATATAGAAATGTTTTGATATTTGCAACCATAGTAAAACAAAGACTTATATTTTTGATATTTATTTTATATATTTAAATGCCATTTAACAAAGAAAAATCAACCAAAAAAATGAGTTCGCGTGTCACCTCTGACACGCGTGTCATAGGTTCGCCATCACTGTCCTAGGGCTTATCAGACAGCACCTAATACAGACCTGAGTGGGGACACTTGAAACTGACCAGAGTTGAGGCAGCCCCAGGTCAGTGGATGGTGGTTTTCTGTCTCTTTCCTCCCAGAGAGCCACTCCTTAGCCCACCATCAGCATTCACTTGAGACACAAAGAGTTGCATTATTCAAAATTAAAACTGAAACATTTCAAAAACAGTTACTTATTCATCTGTTTAAAATAGTACATTAAATAGAAATGTAGACAATTTAATTTTATGAAACTAATTATATTTTCCAAAACAAAACTGAGAGTAATGAGAAGAGTGGTACTGTCTTACCTTTTTGTGCATGGCTTCAATGAATAGCTAAATAGAAGTCAGACAAATTCTCACATCTGACTTCTTTGTTTAGTCTGATTTGAGATAATGTTTGGTAGAAATATACAAGGAAAACATGACTTCACACAGATATGTGATTTTCAAGGGGAGAAATATTATACTTATCTGATAATTTTAGATATTCATTTTGCTTATATTCCCCGCCCCCACCCCCCACCCCCCCAAAAAAAGTGGTTGTTTTCTTATGAACTAGTTGCAAAGGGAAAGTTGGGACCATATCAATAAATATTTCCCCCATACACAGTTTTGTAATACTGAGTAAAATGTTGGCTCATTGAGTTATGGATATCTTTCTAATGTTACACAGTGTAAAATACTCACCTTCCTAATAGCTCTTTGGCTCCCACAAGAAACATCAGTTTTGGAAAGGTGTCAAACTTCTGGTTGAAGATAAAAGTTTTGCAAAATTCTCTTTCTCCTTTTTACTTTTCTGCTTCAAATATCTACCATAATATCAGTGAAAACAAACACTGTCAGTTATTTTCTTTGGAGTGACAGCGCAGCTCACTTTGTTCATTTTTGAGAAACTGCAAAATACCCGTCTGAATAAATATAATTGTCTTTCAGTCACTTTAAGTTATAACAACGATGTTCCAAGGGGGAATAAAAAGTGCCTGGCTCATTTTCAAACTCAATCTCCAAATGGTTTCCTACTCTTGAGAATGGCTGCACTAAATTAGTTCTATTCTAGCCCCATCCCGATAACGCTGGGAACCCAGCCCCATCAGGATGTGCAGGGGACACACCATGGCGCTGCCTCTTGGCCAACTGCAGAGCAGCTTCAGAAATGTCTCAGGGTTTCCCCAGATCTACCCTGCACACGCACCTACACATTTCAGACACTAGCTGAAGTCCTAAAAAACAAACATCATCACTCTTTGAGGATAAAACAATATGGAATACTTTAAAAGCATAATTTAAAATGCTCAGTATCTAATCTTAATCTAACATCATTAGACAAGCACATTTAAAAAAATTGCAACTCATGATTAGTAGAAATCACACCCACCATGTTTCAGATGTTGAACTTACAAGACTGAAAGTTTTAAATAATTTTATTTTAAAAATAAATAAAATAAAATGATTTTGATAAATGAAATGATAAGAGAAACCAGATAAATATAAAATAAAATAAAAAGATAAACCAAATGGAAATTCTAGAACCAGAAAGCAAAGTAATTGAAATACAAATTTCTATGAGTTGCCCTGGCCTGTGTGACTCAGTTGGTTGGGACTTATCCAATACAAGGAAATGTTCTAAGTTCTGTAAGTTTGATTCTGGGTCAGGGCACATGCCCAGGTTGCAGGCTCCATCTGGTAGTGGGCATGCAGGAGGCAGCCAATCTATGTTTAGCTCTCACATTGATGTTTCTCTCTCCCTCTCCCTCTCACTTCCTCTCTATCTAAAAGTGAATACAAAATCTTAAAGCATTTTTTTCTCTGAGTGAACATGCTAGTACAAAAGTAGCAAGTCTAAAGGCAGGTGAATAAACATACAATCTGAATAATGGTTGGGGAATCGAGGAGTGTCTGTGCCGAAAATCACTGAATAAAAATAATCAGTGACTTAAAGACCTGTGGATGAGAATATTACTTAAATTTGAATGAAGCTGACATAATTGGTCACCAGCACAGCTTCCCTGCATGGACTGTGGATCAGTGTTCCTTAAGAGTAAGAGAAAGGCCACCTATTGCACTCAGACCTACTAAAAGGAATTAATGAATATGTGGGCACCCATAAATCTGGGTGCTCTCTCTTTGTAAAATGTGTGAAAAAGGCAAATGTTTGTTCCGTGAAAATTTTATAAAATTGTAAGATGAGATTTATAGCATATGTAGAAATAAGCTATATGGAAAACATTACAAAAATAAGAGGGCAGGTATAGTTTTATGTCATACTAAGGTTGTTATGCTTAGAAAGTGGGAATGTTAAAAAGAAAATTAGGAAATTTCAGGTAGGAAATAAGAAATGCCAGTGATGAAGAGTGAAGAGGAAGGTGAGGTCAGAATTTTGTAATATTTAATGTGAAATTTGACAAGATAGAAAAATATCTCAAAATAGAGTCTGATACACAAATAACCCATTTTATTAGCCTCAAACACTATTACTGGAACCTAAAGCATAGATAAGAAAGCACAGAAAAAATGGAATTGGACACTGAAACTATTTAATTAACCCAGAAGAAGGCAAGACAAAAGGAACAGCAGGGGAACAGAAACAGGAGAGAAAGGTAGAAAACAATGAGCACTGTGGTAAATTTATCACAAACAATCTAACTTAGCATAAATTGAATGAGCGCCCAGATGAAAAGGCAATGAAGGAGCAAAGCCAAATCATATTCTGTCATTTAGGCAATTTGAAAACATATGTTTCAAAGAACCAGGGAAAGTAAAGAACTACCACACATACAGTAATCATAAGGAAGCTGGTATGGTTACAATAACAATGGACAAAGTGGACTTTATGAGACAAAGACCATGACAAGAAAAAATGGGGATTGCATGATAATGAAATTAGCAATATCCTATGAATACATAACAACATTAAACATATATGTAACAGATGATAGGCACCAAAATCCATGCAGCAAACAGCTGGCAGAATTAAGGGAGAAATAGATAAATGTGCAATTACAGTAAAATATTTTAACAATATCCTCTCAGTAAATGATAGAATAAGAAGAAATAAATTTTGTGAGGCTACAGAAAATATAAATAACACTAACAGCAAAATTGTCTTTATTAACATAGAAAAAGACACTCATGAAAACAGTATGCATGTCTTTCAAGGGCACATAGACTATTCACCAAGACAGATCATATGGTGGTGGAATAATAGCTTCTATGAATTTTAAATGACTGAAGTATTACTTGTATTACATTCTGAATACAATGCTTTAGGCATTTGTCTCAGTCAATCTAATCAAATTAAGAATTACATTGTTGGAAAAAAATGGCACTTTGCTCTTTCATATCTGTCCATCATCTTTCTTTAAGTCAATGTTTGACATAAATCCACAGTGTAGTTAATAGTAATACCATATAGTTGATATAGAAAGAGAAAGATTTAATATAATCTATACATTGATTTTTTGCATGTCTTTAATCACTGTTATAAGTATAAATATTTTTATTAATAATTTTCTTATACGGAGAGTATTTTATTCTCCTATGGTTATTACTATTTTAAGTTTTAGTTCTCAAAACTCATCAGTATTGTAACTATTTGTCCTTCACTAATATGAATTTATTTATTATTTCTGGTATTCTAAACTTTGTGGTATATAAACATTTTCACTCATGGAATGCGAAATATATTATTTTAAATTTTTTCACTGAATGTTCTGAGATTTTTATATCTTTATATTCCTGATTTCCATTTTGATATTTTTAATGAAAATTTCTGGACTTTTCCCACAAGACACAGTTCACTGTAGTAAATTTCCTTTGGATTAAATAATAACTTGTCATATCTTTCTGTAGTATCTAGTATCACACAAGGTCTCTCTCCAAAGCATACAGGGTGGAGCAAAAGTAGATTTACAGTTATAAGTATGTGAAACGCAGAGTTTATTCTTGTATTATTATTTACTAATTATTGTATTATTTCCCATATGAACAACTATAAACCTACATTTGCCCCACCCTATATATGATTATATTTCCCAATCAATTTATAAATACTAATTATTATGTTAGAGGCTAATATTTGCTTAGTTTTTGCTAATTAGAGAACTATCTAAGCATCAACCAATGAGCCTGCTTTTCCTCTACAACATAATGTATTTTCATTGCCCACAGTTTGTGTGGGGCAAACATGATGCTTTGTGGAAGATGGAGACTTGTATCTTCCATCACATAGCTGGAGTGTGGCAGAGTAACACTTTATAGGAGCAGCTCCACAGTACATCATTTTAACTGTGCCAACACATCACTCCTCGTAGCATACTTAGTAAAATTGTAAATTAAAATAAGCCTTCTCAACATTACAGAAGTGCTCTTATAACTTGGTGATTGATGAAGCAAAGGAAAAAAAACCCCACACATCTCTTTCTTGGTTTCCATTGGTTAGGAAAGCTTGCCTTAGTTATAACTTATGGGTACAGCTTTAATAAGCCATCACAAACGAATTCATTTGAACCATGTCTTTGCTGGAGGAACAAGTACAACATTGACCTGTTCACAATGAACACGTGTCAGAAAATAAGATACACCAAGAAAATATCCTGTGAAATAACATTTGCACCATTCATACTTTTAGACATTGCAAATCTTTAATACTTAGTTAATTGTAACTTTGTTGTTTAATGGATAATATCTTAGTGGATCACATAGAATTCTTACCTGGAGGGGTATAAAACATACAGGTTGACTTCATTTCTGCACAGTGGAAGCACTTATGAGACAGGTTAGAAAGTTTTCATGAAGAACCACATCTGGAGGTTGTTTCAGTAAATCTGGTGTTTCCAGAGATCTATATTTTTAAAAAGCTAGTACTTAAGACACATCAATATTAAACACTTTTGTGCTTATTATCATGATATGCTTTTAAATAACAATGGAAACATAAGTAACTGCATATCAAAGTTTGTTTTATTTCTTTAAAAAAAGACCAAAATATAAGTTTATATTCAATTCTTTCTTTTTTCTTTCAGGAGCAAGAGCTATCTAAGGTAGTTGGGGAGATAGAGACTGTTGCTTGCACTAAAATAAGTATCCGATAATTAAACTGTATTTTTAAAATCCACATCAGTATGCTGCTCTGATATAAACACAGCCCAGTACAGTCAGTAACAAGCTAGGTGGTTTCTTATTGCACAGAGCAAGCCAATCTTGCCTGCTCATGCTGGGATGCTCCTTTCATCTGTGGACTGACTTGCTTTCTGCTTTTCACTATGTAACAAAACTACATAGAAAGCTCTCTCTGTACTTCATGCATGGACTCCTGCGTGGAACCCACCAAGGGTCACCCAGAGCCCCGTGCATCAGATGATCTACCTGAACACAGTGGAAGGGGAACTCATTAAAGTTTATTCACTTGTTTATGATTATGAACTTTGTGCAAAACTTTTTTTCTTTTCAAAATATCTTACTCAAAGCTTCCAAGCAAAATATGACAATAGCACATTGAGAATCTTGGCGAAGGAGAAAGTAGTCTGTTATGTTAATGGTCATGAGTAAAGTAGGAACACGAACACACCAATTTTGTTACATGTATTTTTAGATTTTTATTTTTCCTAGATTTGCTTCCTTCCATATTTGTTTTGCTACATTTGTCATTGAATTAAGTCTTAGATCAAGAGCGACAACCTTTAGTGAGCTCTAACTGTGTGCCCAAGCTAATAAGGCCCTGTTGTACCTTCCATTCTGTATCACTCACTCTTAATTTTCTTTATGGTTCTAACCACTGATGAAATAATCTTATAAAAACACTCTCTTTTTTTATAACTTTATAAGATGAGGAATACTGTTCTATTTACTGTTTTATCTTTAACAGCTGAGACAGTAGTTGGAACAAATGTTCAAGAGGTATACTGATTTAATGAATAAAGAAAAAAATACTACATTTATCATGTTATTTGACATTTATAAAAATTTTTTACAGAATAAATCTACTTTAATTTTAAATAAAATTTAAAAATATTATTTATTAACATAATAAAATAAAACTCACTTATATAATCTATATGTTAATAAATTCCATTAAATTTTTGAGCAAAATAATTTTTAGAAATCTATTATAGATTTTGGCTACATCAAATCATAGTCTATTGCAATTTAGTATTATATCTTCATTTTTCAACAAAAATATTCAAAAATTCTCCCCTTTCAACTTTAACATAATTATATTTTACTAAATTTATTACTGGATGAAAAATAAAATAATTTTATGTAAATATGAGATTAAAAATGAAATTGTTCTGATGGCTGATTCTGATCTTTGCCAAAAGTAAAAAAAAATATATATTTTTATATAGCTTGGAGGCAAGGATTCAAAAAGAAACATTTAAGGTTCTGAAGCTATTCTATAAGATATTCTACTTATGAACACATAACACTGTCCATTTGCCAAAATGTTCCAAAATTTGAATTTCACCGAAAAGAGTGAACTTTAACATATGCAATTAAAACTTATTTAAATGGTCACAGAACATTGATATAGAGTGAGAAATGTAACAAGAAATCTAACTCTGTAACAAATGAATACCTGTTTAAAAATAAACACACACACACACACACACACACACACACACACACACACTGACAGGGATGGGGTAAGACTTTGACCTAAGTACCTGTGGACGAGTGTGTCTATCAAAGCTTTTGATAAAACAAACTGCATATAAGCACTATACTCTAGTTCAGTGGTTCTCAACCTTCCTAATGCTGTGACCCTTTAATACAGTTCCTCATGTTGTGGTGACCCCCAACCATAAAATTATTTTCATTGCTACTTCATAACTGTAATTTTGCTACTGTTATGAATGATAATGTAAATATCTGATATGCAGGATGTATTTTCATTGTTACAAATTGAACATAATTAAAGCATAGTGATTAATCACAAAAACAATATGTAATTATATGTGTGTTTTCCGATGGTCTTAGGCGACCCCTGTGAAAGGGTCGTTCGACCCCCAGGTTGAGAACCACTGCTCTAGTTGATAGTAGAGTTTCCATAGGAGAATGAGTTAATGCTATATGTGTATACTGGGCTGAACAATTAAGCAAATAGACCACAGATAGTGGGAGGCAGGTGCCTCACTGTTGGTGATTGATGAGCAAAGGGAAGAGGCCCGAATGGCTGTGATGATGGACAAGAGTTGGAAACATTAGTATGTACTCATGCTTAGCTTATTTTAGATTCTGATGGGAACCTATAGAGTGTGTGTGTGTGTGTGTGTGCATATGCGCACAGGATTTCATAAAATGAGCCTTTACCATGTTTCTTTCAGCATTATGTTTTTCAGGATATAATGTTAATAATCTTTTAAACCATTATAAAATGATTAAGTTATTAGGAAGCATTGCATTTAATGCCCAAATAAGGCTTAATTATTTTACCTTTTTAACAAAAATATACATTTTATGTAATAAATTGAGAATTCAAAGGTTAGTTTTGTTGATATTTTATACAATATGCTACATTGAATTAAACTGTTGGGCAAAATTAATTTTTGTACTTTCTACCTCACCTCTTCTCTGTTACATTTTCAATACACATTGTTTATGTTTTTTATACACATTGTTTCTCACTCAGATATCCCTTAAAAATAATCCTAACTTAGTTGTTGAATAATAAACATAATCCTTTCCAGGGCGCACCAGTAAATAAAATAATATTTTAAGAGTTTAAAGAACAGCAAATTTTCAAATCCACTGAGTTGGTTCAGGCGGGATCATGAGGCACCAGACCCTACGGGGAGAGGCAGCACGGCCTTGCAGCCATCAGAAAGCGAGGGAGACTCTGTCGCACAGCTGTTCGCCGGCACTGGGGGACACAAAGCCCCGGCAGAGATTCAAGGGGCCGCGGAGACTCAGCCAGTGCTATTTGCTCCACTATGGCGACTCCATGAGTCTCAGCCCTAATCAATTTACATCCCCATCCAAGCTGTGCCAGGTGCACAAAAAGACCCACCTGCGCTTTTGCAGCCTATCCCAACAAATTGCAGACTTCAACTGCTCACAGCCATGGGAGACACACTCAAGAAGCAGACCCAGGAGAACCAGGATGGCGGCATAAGGAAGAGACCTGTGCGTGCTACCTCACACAACAACATCGAAACTACCAAATATCAGACAAACACCTATCATACAGAACCATGGGAAAGTTGGCCCAGTGGAAGCTCTACAACTGGAAGGAGAGAAAGAACATTGAGACTGAGTAGGATGTGACACCAAGTACAGAGCCCAACCCAACA
>NW_005871130.1:1313596-1315972 GCF_000147115.1 Myotis lucifugus
GAACAGACATTGACTTGAAGTTAGCTTACATTAGGTCTTTTCACTGCACTATTTATTACATAAAAAACAGTTATCTTCACTGAAAATAAAATTTGTACATTAGGAATTCTGTAGAAATATACATTTCATAGTATACTGCTCCTAGTCTCATATTGGGAAATGATAAAATGTGTTGAAAAGTAAAAACAAGTATTTTGAACTTTCTCTTTGTGAAGACATGAATTGTTCTGAAACATAAATGAATTCCACTTATTTACTGTCCAAGAAATGCATTAATTCATATAAAAGCTCTCTGCTTGAGATAAACAAACAATGTTGCCTGTAGAAATATGGTATCATTTTTTTTCCCTTAACAACTCTCAGTAAAATAACTTCTCATAATAAGCATCCAAGTTCTGTGACACTATGGCTCATGATGGCTGCGATATTTGTCATACTCTCTCAGCTGGTATATTTTCTGTCAAAAATGATTTGTGAATCCTTATAAGACATTAGTTTCTTCCTGATACCTTTGTTAGTATTATATGAATTGTTTTTATTTGAACTAACTCGCTGTTTTTGTTGCCTCTTCAATCTGAGCAGGTAGGCACATTTTTGTGCACCCAAAGCTCAGGTAACCGCATGGCATGACATCACTTCTGAGCACTCACACAATCTCCAACACTCTTTAGCTCCTCCCAGTTGTGCATGCCTGGCATTTACATTTATTGTCTGTGCCTGCCTTCCTTTGTGCTGAATGTTTACCTGAGACTCTCTTTTCCTTTTAGGGTCTCTGGGCCTACTTTTCACCAAGACATGGTTTTAAATTTCATGTGGTTTGCACATCCATTACCATTTGAAAGTGCAAGCAATACCTAGCACTGACTCCTATTTACCTACCCAGGTCAGATTGCTGACCTGAAGCAGAAACACTGCAGGATACAATTCTGTAGGTATGGATCATATTTTTATGTATTATTAAGAGCTGAAATGTTTGTGTATATGGTGTGTGTGTGTGTGTGTGTGTGTGTGTGTGTGTGTGTGTGTTAGTTACTCAATATACTTATACTGGAGTCCTAGAAATATATTGAAAATAATTTACTTGGGTTCAGAGAGTATGACATTTTCGAAGGGTTGTGGGAAAATATCAATAGACACCAGTTATTTTTCTTTCAGAGATAGCATAGTATTTCAGAGAGAAAAAGAGAATTGTAAACAAATGAAAAGAATGGGAAAGATAAGGAAATGTAACATAAAGTAGGAAACAGTAAAATAATTATTGAACAAATAAACACACTTGGATAATATTATTAGGTTTGCTTTCCCGATGATGATATTAAATATCCTTAGAGTATGGATGGGATGACACAAGTAACTCACAGGAATTAACTATTCATTAATAGGTGGGACCATGACAGGGGTGGGGAACCTTTTTTTCTGCTGAGGGACATTTGGATAGTTGGATATCATTAACAGGCCATACAAAATTATCAACTTAAAAGTTAGCCTGCCATATTAGGTCAACCATTTAATTAACTCACCCCTCATGCCTTGGCTGGGCCAGACCAGATGACTTTGCAGACCTTAGACAGTCTGTGGGCCAGCCATTCCCCACCAATGGACTATGACAAAAGACAAACATCACCCCACCCACCCTGTCAGTCTTCTTCAGGAAACATTCTAACTCTCGTTCTCTCTCTCTGTTTCTTAATTTTGTCTTTAAGCCTTTAATTTGTTGTGTACAGAAAACATTTATCCATTTTGTTTTTTAGTTTTTAAAGATTTTGTAGCACATCTTCCCAAGAGGGTACCCTCCATCCATAATACCTTTTTCCTATGATAAATATTTTATCATACTTGAGATAGAAACATTAGCTCACCTCAAAGCGCATAAAGATTTAATTGGAACATTTCAGCCAAGATAGACAACTTGAAATGAATATGCTCTGACCAAGAAGGGCTTAATGTTTCCCAAAGGCCTAACTTTTCACAGGCTGCATTCTGCCTGCAGGCCCTGGCCTCCCTCTTCCACTGGTTCTGCAGAGTCTAGATGTTCTAATCCCAGAGGCCCACCACCTCCTTTTTTTAAGGAAAGTTTTTTTTCTTTTCTTTACATTTTTTTATTTCCTTTATTTCTAAAGTATAGGCTTTATACTTTATTAATTTTTTTCTGCCCTTTTGTGATGTAAATATTTTTAGAAACCTCTTGCTAGTGTCAGAACCAAGAGATGTTGTTCCTTAGGACCTGGAAGCCATCCCTCTGAAATACAGTCATGAAGGGAGACAGGGTCCACTGTGCCAGGAGTAGTAGCCTGACTTCCATGGGTGCCTTGTTCTAAGTTTTGAAACAACCTCCTGTACTTTCCTCTGGGTAAAGCCAGTTAGAAAACACAGGTA
>NW_005871130.1:1316680-1402467 GCF_000147115.1 Myotis lucifugus
CAACAAAACAACAAGAAAACCCACCTCTTGGGAAAACATATTTGCCAACGTCATATCTGATAAGGGCTTAATCTCCAAAATTTATAGGGAACTCATACAACTTAACAAAAAGAAGATAAACAATCCAATCAAAAAATGGGCAAAGGATCTAAATAGACACCTTTCAAAAGAGGACATTCAGAAAGCCAAGAGACATATGAAAACATGCTCAAAGTCACTAATCATCCGAGAGATGCAAATCAAAACAACAATGAGGTACCATCTCACACCTGTCAGAATGGCCATCATCAACAAATCAACAAACGACAAGTGCTGGAGAGGATGTGGAGAAAAAGGAACACTTGTGCACTGCTGGTGGGAATGCAGACTGGTGCAGCCACTATGGAAGGCAGTATGGAGGTTCCTCAAAAAATTGGAAATGGAACTCCCATTTGACCCTGTGATCCCACTACTAGGAATATATCCCAAGAAACCAGAAACACCTATCAGAAAGGATATATGTAACCAGATGTTCGTAGCAGCACAATTCACCATAGCTAAGATCTGGAAACAGCCTAAGTGCCCATCAGTAGATGAATGGATTAGAAAACTGTGGTACATCTACACGATGGAATACTATGCTGCTGTTAAAAAGAAGGAACTCCTACCATTTGCAACATCATGGATGGAACTGGAGAGCATTATGCTAAGTGAAACAAGCCAGTCAATGAAGGAAAAATACCACATGATCTCACTCATTCATGGATAATAAAGACCATGACAAACTTTTGAACAATAATAGATACAGAGGCAGAGCTGCCTCAAACTGATTGCCAAACTGCAGTGGGAAGGCCAGAGAGAGTTGGGGGGCAGGAGGGAGGGGAGTAAGAGATCAACCGAAGGACTTGTATGCATGCATATAAGCATAACTAATGGACATAAGACACTGGGGGGTAAGGGAGGGTAGGGGTGTGTCAAGGGCGGGGGGGAAAAAAAAGGACACTTATGTAATACCCTTTGTAATACTTTAAGCGAAAAATAAAAAAATATTAAAAAAAAAATTAAAAAAAAAAATAAAAAATCCACTTAGAACCATAAAAAAAAAAAATGAGAAAAAAAAAAAAAAGAGTTTAAAGAACAGCCTTTTACAGGAAGTTAGACAAAGGTATTCATGCAATGTGGAAAAGTAGAAGGGGTATTGTGGTTGCTGTATGTTGAAATCATATTATAATGCCTATTTTTAGTTGAACCTGGAAATATAAAAATATTTCAAAAGTGATGCCCTTTCCTAGTGGATACTATATATTAATATAAATGGTTTTATTATGAGTAAAAAGAAAATAAATAAAGGAATCATTTTACTGCATCTATCTAAACATTAAAGGCATTCATATCCTAAATCCATGAATAAGGAAAACAAAGATATTTAAACAAAATGCTTGGCATAGTAGCTGAAGCATTTTATTTTCCCTAAAATATATTCATAGTTATTTAAATTTACTACTTTACCAGTGTGTCAGTGGACATCTGGTCTTAGGCTATAGAAATAACGTTAATTGGATGCACATAATAGCTGTTTTTTAACCACCCAATCTGATAGAACTTCACATTTTTATGTGAAAGTAGATTATTTCTAGTAACCCAATAGACATCAACTAAATTTATATTATGGAAAATGAAAACATTGACTTGAAAATCTGAATAAAAAACTAAAAATAATAATATAGTATGGAGTATTTTGGACTACTGGAACTGGAGAAAAAGCAAACTTCACAAATCAATGAAATATAATTGAATTCAATATATACTTATTGAATATTTTTATATGCCAGGAATTATACTGGATCTCTTCAAGCAGACACCTACACACAAAAAAATGGAGACTGGGAAAATGGACAATGGCTGATTTTAGGGAATTCAGAGTTCAAGAACTACAGTTCACATCCTCACATCAGAAAAACAGTTAACAGGCATAGGAATTATTATTTTTATGAACAGTCATTGACTTGAAGTTAGCTTACATTAGTTCTTTTCACTGCACTATTTATTACATAAAAACAGTTATCTTCACTAAAATAAAATTTGTACATTAGGAATTCTGTAGAAATATACATTTCATAGTATACTGCTCCTAGTCTCATATTGGGAAATGATAAAATGTGTTGAAAAGTAAAAACAAGTATTTTGAACTTTCTCTTTGTGAAGACATGAATTGTTCTGAAACATAAATGAATTCCACTTATTTACTGTCCAAGAAATGCATTAATTCATATAAAAGCTCTCTGCTTGAGATAAACAAACAATGTTGCCTGTAGAAATATGGTATCATTTTTTTTCCCTTAACAACTCTCAGTAAAATAACTTTTCATAATAAGCATCCAAGTGCTGTGACACTATGGCTCATGATGGCTGCGATATTTGTCATACTCTCTCAGCTGGTATATTTTCTGTCAAAAATGATTTGTGAATCCTTATAAGACATTAGTTTCTTCCTGATACCTTTGTTAGTATTATATGAATTGTTTTTATTTGAACTAACTCGCTGTTTTTGTTGCCTCTTCAATCTGAGCAGGTAGGCACATTTTTGTGCACCCAAAGCTCAGGTAACCGCATGCATGACATCACTTCTGAGCACTCACACAATCTCCAACACCCTTTAGCTCCTCCCAGTTGTGCATGCCTGGCATTTACATTTATTGTCTGTGCCTGCCTTCCTTTGTGCTGAATGTTTACCTGAGACTCTCTTTTCCTTTTAGGGTCTCTGAGCCTACTTTTCACCAAGACATGGTTTTAAATTTCATGTGGTTTGCACATCCATTACCATTTGAAAGTGCAAGCAATACCTAGCACTGACTCCTATTTACCTACCCAGGTCAGATTGCTGACCTGAAGCAGAAACACTGCAGGATACAATTCTGTAGGTATGGATCATATTTTATGTATTATTAAGAGCTGAAATGTTTGTGTATATGGTGTGTGTGTGTGTGTGTGTGTGTGTGTGTGTGTGTGTGTGTTAGTTACTCAATATACTTATACTGGAGTCCTAGAAATATATTGAAAATAATTTACTTGGGTTCAGAGAGTATGACATTTTCGAAGGGTTGTGGGAAAATATCAATAGACACCAGTTATTTTTCTTTCAGAGATATCATAGTATTTCAGGGAGAAAAAGAGAATTGTAAACAAATGAAAAGAATGGGAAAGATAAGGAAATGTAACATAAAGTAGGAAACAGTAAAATAATTATTGAACAAATAAACACACTTGGATAATATTATTAGGTTTGCTTTCCTGATGATGATATTAAATATCCTTAGAGTATGGATGGGATGACACAAGTAACTCACAGGGATTAACTATTCATTAATAGGTGGGACCATGACAGGGGTGGGGAACCTTTTTTCTGCCGAGGGACATTTGGATAGTTGGATATCATTAACAGGCCATTCAAAATTATCAACTTAAAAGTTAGCCTGCCATATTAGGTCAAACATTTAATTAACTCACCCCTCATGCCTTGGCAGGGCCAGACCAGATGACTTTGCAGACCTTAGACAGTCTGTGGGCCAGCCGTTCCCCACCAATGGGACTATGACAAAAGACAAACATCACCCCACCCACCCTGTCAGTCTTCTTCAGGAAACATTCTAACTCTCGTTCTCTCTCTCTTTCTTAATTTTGTCTTTAAGCCTTTAATTTGTTGTATACAGAAAACATTTATCCATTTTGTTTTTTAGTTTTTAAAGATTTTGTAGCACATCTTCCCAAGAGGGTACCCTCCATCCATAATACCTTTTTCCTATGATAAATATTTTATCATACTTGAGATAGAAACATTAGCTCACCTCAAAGCACATAAAGATTTAATTGGAACATTTCAGCCAAGATAGACAACTTGAAATGAATATGCTCTGACCAAGAAGGGCTTAATGTTTCCCAAAGGCCTAACTTTTCACAGGCTGCATTCTGCCTGCAGGCCCTGGCCTCCCTCTTCCACTGGTTCTGCAGAGTCTAGATGTTCTAATCCCAGAAGCCGACCACCTCCCTTTTTTAAGGAAAGTTTTTTTTTCTTTTCTTTACATTTTTTATTTCCTTTATTTCTAAAGTATAGGCTTTATACTTTATTAAATTTTTCTGCCCTTTTGTGATGTAAATATTTTTAGAAACCTCTTGCTAGTGTCACAACCAAGAGATGTTCCTTAGGACCTGGGAGCCATCCCTCTGAAATCCAGTCATGAAGGGAGACAGGGTCCACTGTGCCAGGAGTAGTAGCCTGACTTCCATGGGTGCCTTGTTCTAAGTTTTGAAACAACCTCCTGTACTTTCCTCTGGGTAAAGCCAGTTAGAAAACACAGGTAGCCTATGATTACACAGATATTCTCCCCCCGCCCCATGTTGCTGTCATGCACTGAGATAATTTTAATGAATTTAGCCACCTGCTGTTCTCTAATACTTTGCTTGTCGGATTGTTCAGAAATTTCAATAGGCATGCATATTTCAGTAAGGTATTGCAATATCCTAACCGTAGTGAGCTCTGCTGCTTTCCACAAGACTATTTCTCATCAATCTGCAGTCTGGCTATGTGCTTCTCCATTTTCATCTAGGCTCATTCATGAGCTCGTGAACATCTGTCCATTGTCCAGGTAGCTGTACCACGTGGCTAGGTTCTTTACCATGATTCAGAGGCTTGGGATGGGTTTGGACTCAGCTAGTGTAGTATGGGGATGACTCATCTGTTTTCCATGTACTTTCACTTTCTCATAAGTAGTCCCACCAAGACAAGTTCTCTAGCTCATCCAAAGATGTCCTCATGGCCACAGAACAGAAATAAGAAAGAGTAAGCCATCACAAACTCGTGCAAAAAGGGCAAACAAAAACATACACGTATATTTTAACTCTAGAGTGCAAGCAGTTTGTAAATAAAGTTTGGTAATTAACCACGTTAATTACCAGGTCAGCGTCGTGGACTAGGACATTGTAGGGAAAAGCCAGGAGCCTAGGGAAGCATGGTGCTGTCGGATAGCCATCGAGCAGATCATCCTTCCAGCTTCTTGTCCTGCTCTCTCTCAATGACTTTGTCTTTATCCTACCTCTGCAAATTACAATCAAAATCTTTATGTCTTATAAAAATTAGAACAATATATCCAGTAATCCTAATTCCAGATCTCCAGATCTCTTGTGCAAGAACCCAAATTATAAGAAATTTTTGAGGCCATTGAAGCCTTCAATTCTATCAGCTTTTCACTGTGTCTCACCCAGTTGGTGCACTCACCTCAATTTTATCCTGCTTAAACTCCAGGGTCAAGTGTGGTAATTTGGTCCTCATGTATGTGTTTGAGTCTTCTGCATCTTTCTCTCTCTCTCTCTCTCTCTCTCTCTCTCTCTCTCTCTCTCTGCTATATGAGTTTGACAAAGATCACCATCCTGGCTAAATCTATTCCTGCAATTGATGTGCCTTGAAAAATACACAGGCACACTGATTGATTTTATTTCAAGTATATGGTCACAAAAACCAAGAGGGCTGTTAATACTGTCAAACACTCCCATTGTACTCCCTTAGTCCATTCGCAATGGCCTTGTTCTGGAATCAGAGACCTAGGTACTTATATGTCCCCTCCTGCTCTCTCCTCACTCCTCATACAATCCCCCCCTTCTCCAACCTCAGTTGACAACAGTTCAAGCTATATACTAGCAACTCCAATTATCCTGAATTTTATCTGTCTTGACTTACATCCAGTTTTTCAGAACATTTATCAAGCACTTATATCCTTAATGTGACCATTTCTCTCTCCTCTTATCCTGGTCTAAATCACCATCATCTCTCACCCCAATTATCACAATTGCCGGCTAACAAATTCCTCTACCTATACTTACTCTTCACTCTGTTTTCTCACAAAATGCCACTTGTGCTAAAGTATTTCATTGTATCCAAATATTCAGTGTCATTCTCTGTAAAAGGATAATACTTCCTATTATAGTAGCAAGAAATAAGCCAAAGAAATTCTTCTTTGACCAGAAGATATGCTTTGGTAAGTAAAATGTGAAAAGGGATTTATGTTATATTCAAGATGTTTTATCAGGCACACCATAGTTCAGCTAGTCCTCCTTTCATCCCACCAAAAGAATGGCAAGCCTCAGATAACAGCCACCACTTATCTTTTGTCCTGGAAAAAAAAATCATAAAGAAGCATAAAAGTGGACCTGCAAAGGGCATGTGTCATGAATGAAAGAAGAATATTTGTTATTCCAAGCCAATGAGATTTCACTGTTGTTATATCACTGCAGCATAATATAACACAATCAGACTCATATAGAAATTGGTACACTGAAGTGGGGTATTACCACTAAAAAGGAACTTAAAGTAAGTGGCATTGACTCTGGAACTGGGTAGTTGGCAGGCCAGAAAATGCTATTGAAATCTGCCAAGATGGTAATTTAGTTAAGCATTTAGTAAACCTGAAAGAGATGATAACCTGGAAGCTAGATGATGTTCTTGTTGAGTCTTTGGTCTTTAGTGGAGAGGTTTAAAAACAGAATGTTATTAATGGACTTTTTGTTATTTTCTGTATTTGACATGAAATTATATGAGCTAAGAACTAATTGCCAGGCTTGTGAGCAGAATTAAGGGGTTCATTTGTTTCCCAATGAATAGCTAAAAGAATATTGAAACGTGTTTGAAAATACAATAATTGATTAATATTTGTGTTTATGATGAGTTTTGTTTAAACATCCTAATTTATTAAGATATCACCTATTAATTTATTTCAATGAGTTGGGGGTGGGCTGAATGGTGGATGCAGCCTTATTAGGAAATCCTGCTGAACTCAAGACAGTTGAAATTAAATATAGAAGGAGAAGAATGTCTTGTAAAGAATTGTGAGTATGGGGATTGACTCATGAAATAGACAGAAAATAAAAAAAAACAAACAAATTTGAAAAGGTTTAACTTTCAAAAGAACTATAAACTGGATTAAAGAAACTGTGTGTTATTTATATGACTGCTGGATAATCAAATTTCCACTGGCAGTACATATGGCTGAAAAAATTTTGCTCAGCCCCCACAGAGGGCATATTGTCTGAGTCACTCTTCAAGGGCGGGGAAGGCATATAATGGGGAAAAAATGAACCTCTCTGGTTGAAGAGCCAATAACTGTAGAGAAGATAGACCTAGGCAGTAGATTATTGGAGGAAAACATATGGGGTCTCACCAAGAATTATTTGATGTCTCTAAAGTAGATGACCTCATCGAATCCAGCTGATCAGTATACCTGCTATTTGCCAAAGTCTGCTGGTTTTCTTCTATTCTTCCTCTTTCTGAATGGAAGCATTCACTGTAGTCTTTCTGTTTCTGGTCCACTTTGCATATTGGGATGATCACATTGGTAATTTAAATTGTTATGCAAAAAAATTTTAAGGTACTTAGTATGAACAATGTAACAGAGAAAAGACAAAACATTATACAAAAATTAATAGATATAAAACTATAAGATACAAAAATTGCTTAAGGGAATAACTAAATGATGCCGAGGATTAAAATTAGTCTTGAAATCAGTGATATAAAATCAACTTCATAAAATAGTAATGCAAGTACAAATAATTTGCCAAATTATTTGCTTTCAAGTAAAACTATTGTTCACTTTTCCTATATAGAATAGTAAAGAATTAATTGAAATGATTTAGAACTGATTAACCAGAGTATATTCTGTAAAAAAAAATCAATAAGCTCACCTCTCCCATTAAAAATTGGAAGTTGGATTTTTCTGTGTGTGTGTGTGTGTGTGTGATACTAGTTTTAGAAGAAATAAATTGCTCCTTACTGATTTTTAAAAAGAGAATGAGTTTTACAATCTAATGAGTTACTAAACAGTTATAATCTTTGTCTATTATGTTAGTTGATTCGGCAATATTGTGACTATTTCCAGAAACCCTGAAAAAAACAGTACATCAAAGTTCATTAAGTGCAAGCTTAGCTCAAAATTTACTACTAATTGGTTAACATTTAAAAACACATGAGTAATTTTTCCATCTCTTAAATTAAGTAATTATATAGTATTTGTATTTTGGAGTAACTATGACATAAAACACAAAAATGTTTCTGTTATACCAAGTTCCAGTTTAGGTAATGTTTAAGACAGCTTTCCAGGAAACCAAATTGGCTTTCCAATGGCCTCTGATTGACTATTATAAAGTTCTTATTTATTAATGGAATTTTAATTACTTTAGTAAGGATGTAATCTTTTCATTTTACCTACTATCTCCTCACCATCTCCTATTATGTATATCTAGTCCTCCTCTTTGCAAACTTAGACCTGCCCAAAACAATGAGTATTTGATTTGTTTTATCCCTGGTTTAGGCTACCTAAATTTATATTTTAGGACTTTCTACCACTATCTAGGCAAGTATGGTATATAGCTAAAATGAGAACTATTTGTACTTTCTCTTGATTCAAGATATGTGAAGAACTCCAATAGTGAGTCATCCATCAGAAACACCCTTCTAGAAAACAATGGACAGTGATTCGGTTGTTTTCCTGAGCAGAATTCGAGGGTGATTTCTTTCCTGGGTTCTTGTCCAGATGGATTCAAAGAATAAAGCCAGGGACAAAAGGGTGGTAGATGAAAAGTGTGGAAATTTATTGGAAGCAAATACAGACTCCCATGTAGGGAGGGCGCTCCAAGGGAGTAACCCACTAAGCTCCTTTTCCATAAGGTTCATAAAGCCTGTAGTTCTTTATCCCTTCATACTGCCTTCTAATTGGTCACTCTTACAGAATATCAGCTTCAAAGCCCAAACCCCACATGGTGCCCCCTTCTTTCTCTCCCCCTTCAGTGGTAGAATTCTGTCTCCTCTGAAAACCTGTTTCCCCCTTTCTCCCATTTGTCAGCATTTCTCTATCCTCTGTGAAAGTTTGTTTCCTCCCCCTGCCCATACCCTTTGGCTTTTCCTTATCTTCTGTGAATAGATGTCTTCCTCTCCCCTTGTTCTGTGGCACCCCCCCTTTTTTCTGTGAATGTATGCCTTCTATCCGCTCCAAGCCCTCTCCTATTCATTTCTCCCTCATGAACCCTCTTTATTCCTAAATTTCCCTAAACCTGCCTATTTTATCCCTAAAACTCCTTTCAATAGTAGTATAAAAACAGATTCCCTTATTGATATTTATAGGATTATAAATGCCAGATAAGTAACCTCTCTGTGACCTCTGGCATAGATGTTACACAATGACATTAAATCATAGTTTTCACTTTGTCCCTACACTACAACAAACAGCATTTTGATTGATGGCATCTGACTTATCTATGATCCTAAGGCCAATAGTCTTATCAGAGTGTGTTAAAAGAGGCAAAAGCTTATATGTAGATTCTGAAATTTACAGAATGGGTAGATTATATCCTTATCATTTAGTTAAACAATAAAGCATGGCAGTTCATACAGATGACAAATATGATCTCACCAGACAAGAATAAAATAAGGAAATTCCCAACTGAAAACCTGTGCTTGAAAGATATAATATCATTTATTTCTAAACTTAGATTTGCCATAACCTAAGAAGATAAAAAGAATTGCTCTTTGAGAGAGAAAAATTAAATTGCACAGTAGTACTTAGCCTGTCAGAAAATGAGATTAAAACAATTCCTACTGAAGATATCTGCCCAGAAACAAAATAGAAGAGAAATAAAAAGCTCTAGTTACATTATAAAAAGTGCAGTTGAACTGTAATCTATTGGGTATTGATTCAATGGAAATTTAGAATTCATATATGTTCTTAAAAACCTGTTTTCTATTTTTAACTGGGAATTAAGATCTTAGGAGAGTGAAAAAAAAGATAGAAAATCAGCATTGATTTCTTTTCATGGTAAAGCTCAGCACCTTAAAAATATTCATTAAAATGTGGAGTTTTTGCTTTTTGTCTCTGACAGTTTTTGTGACAGAAGTTTCCCAATTGTAAGTGCCAAATTAGGATTCAGGTTTTATTTTCATCAGGATCCCTTGCACTTTTGCAGTGGAATGAAAAGTCATATGTTAGAATATGAGCATATACTTTCTGTTATTCTTCCACTTGACAGTTTCCAAATATTAAAAAGGGTCATTTAGCTTAGGAAAATTCTGTTTTATCATCATGTGCTATTTTTTTAACTTGTAATATTTTAGAGTTTTGTTGCATAATAATATATCTAAAGCACATCTTTTTTCTTTATGTGGTATTTCAATATATTTCATACAGTATCAAGGATGATAGATTTTCAATTTTGTAGAATTAGAACAAATCATTAACATAGACTGTCTTTATGTAGACAGAGCAATAGAGCAATACAAATATTTTTCTCCAAACAATTTAATGTAATTTATAGTAACATAAAATGTTTTCAATGGCAAGAAAATAATCCCTGGGTGAATTTTTTGGGGACGGATCTAATTGTCTCTTTTTCTTAGTAAAGGTCATATTACCTGCATAAAATCTTTGTATGCAAGTCCCCCAGCCTGTGGTATTTTGTTATTTCAGCACTAGTGTACTAGGTGTCTTTCAGCTCCATGCTTGGGCAATATACAGGGTAGAGGAGAAGAAACAAGATTTGAAATGTAGTAGCCAGAAGCTAGTATGAAATAGTCTTAATTTTAAAGCACACAGCAGTGGAAACTAGCGACAGGAGTCAGGCCTGGTGTGTGCAGGTGCATAGCTTGGAGGTCTAGATGCAGGTGAGCCCAGTGGTACAAGTCAGTGACAGTAGACAGGGCAGAAGCTGGGCCCAAAGGAGCCACTGGAGCCTTGCTCATCAATGTGCACGGCTGTGGATCACAGCCGTGGAGGGCAGTTAAGGCAGTGGGCTGGGGGTGGCGGTGGGGGGAGGATTCAGGTGCATGGCTTGAGGGGCTAGCTGCAGGTGAACTGGTGATGCAGACCAGTTACTGCAGATATGGCTGAATCCAGGCCCCCCAGCAGCTCTGGGTCTTGGCTGTTAGTCTGCAGTGCTGTAGCTGAATGATCATAGTGGAGGAATCAGGTGCACACCTAGGGGAGCAAGCCCAAAGCATGTGCACAGGGCTGGCAGTCAGCCCTGGTTGTCTCGGCTGGCACCTTGCGCTTGGGTAGCTGCAGAGACCTGGGAGGGTTGCTTGTAGGGATCCAAGGCATTGGCTGGGGGACAGTAGATGGAGGGAACAAAGAGTGACACTCAGTAACTGGCATCTTCAAACATTTGTACCTATGAGGCAAAACCCGCTGAGACCTGCAGTGGTCCATGGCAGTTCTGGTTTCTTCAATGACAAAAGCTGCTGGGTTGTCTGAGAACACGTCACTGGGACCCACCATCACTCTAACAGTGCAGCTTCCAGGAACCCCTGCCCTCCTTTCTTGTTCCCAGAGGTCTCTAGTCTTCTATGTGGCTCAGCTTTACCAGACTTTGGGCCCTCTGAATGCCTAGAGAACTGGTCACTCACCTGCTCTCCCTCACTCCATGAGGGGACCCTTTCTAGCTGGGGAGGTCATCCTAGGTGCTCTGAGTAGTGCTGGCCTGGGAGATGGAAGATGCAGGCAAAATGAAGCTGTTCTTCCTTCCCTTTGAATGTGGCAATTCTCAGGTTTTTTGTTCAGATGTGTTGCTGAACTTTCTTAAGTGAACTCCAGAGCTCTTTTTGTTCCTGGATGGCTGGCCAATTGTTGACCTTTGTGGGGACAAAGGATGTATCTTCTACTTGGCCATCTTGGTGACTTTTGGGGAAACAAAGGGATAGATGTGAAAGTAAAAGAAAAAATACTTTCATGATGAATTGAAAGGATAGTAAATTACCTTTTGGAATATTTTTTTTACGAGATCTATGTATTATAACTTCCTGAGGTTTTCAGCCAGTGTGTGAAAGAGGCTTCCATTATGGTACCTGCAGCACTTGGAAAATCTAGCTCTCAGAAGTCACTTCAGGTAACTTAGGTTCTGTGTTTGGGAAACCCTAGCTACCTATCCCAGCATTGTGTTTCTTCATGGCCAACACAGGCTTTCTCCCTGTCTCTAGCTCCCCGGTATACCGGTACACAATAATTGTCTTAGAAATCATTTCCAGTTATGGTCTTTTCAGTGATAAAATACATTGCATCTAGTTATTTTTTACAGATAATTTGAATGCTTTCATTATCCTGTATTTACTACTTATCAAACCTGTCTTGAAAATCAGTGTGCACTTCATCAACACCAGCAAAGCTTGCACAGACAAGAGCCTATGAGTCTTAAGTGATAATTACCACAGTCTAATGAATTGCATAAATCATTTCTAATGAAGGGAAATAAACAAGTAAGCTGAGATGAGCACATTAATAACTTAGATTTTTCAAAAGCAATGAATAATTTAATTTATATGGTATATCCACAGACAGTAACAACTTAGATTTTATTTGTGAACTAATTAGCAGTTAATCTAAAGGGATATAACTTATCTACTAGCAATATTTTAAACTGAAAAGTAAAGATTAATTTTACCTTCAATGGAAATTATTCTGATAATACAACATGATTTGAAAGTCAATATAAAGAGGAAGATTGATTTTAAGTTCATTCTGACAAACCTAGAATTTATTCCGAAGTATGAATTATCATGCTTCACAATTCCAAGTAATTTGTGGCATGCTATAATATTTAGTGATTCACTCACTTAACTGATAATTGGATTTCATTTTTTATATATTTATGAAGGAGGGGTGGGGGTTGTAATTTCTATCTTTAACCTTTTCATTTGGATTATGAAAAATATATTATTCACCCTTCAGGTTTAGTTAGAAGGACATTATCCCAGGTAAGAGAAAACTCAAATATATTAGTAAAACATTTTTTTATTCCAGGTAGCATGAATATTATCTAGGCCAATATATTTTATTTCTCTCGACTTTAGCTAATTATCATCTTCATTCAACAATTAAGTTTGAAAATAGTATTTTTTCAACTTAGGAAGCATACAGTTTATTCCTCCATTGAAAAATAAAATAGCATATCAAAGTAGTACTTTCTCAAATTTGGAATCTACACATTTGCTCATCTTTTGGTTTATTCAACAACTGTGCTAAGATTGGTGAATTGAAATGACCCCAATATGACCTTCATCCCAAGACATTTCTAGCTCATGGCAAAAAAGAATTATATTAATAAATAAGTACAATTTAATATAAATGCCGTTTTTGTGTGATTTATGCCTACAACTTCATATCCAAGTAAGACTCATGCCATGGCTAGGCCACTGAAATTTTATTCACTGACGAGTTTCTCAAATGAGTGAATTGGAAGTTGTCAACACCCGAGATATAAATGAAACCTAGAGCCATTTCAGAAATCGAGTATACCATGCCCCATCACAATACATATACACAGATAGTACCCAACAGCAAAACAACAATCAGCTTCAGGGACTTAAGGGCCACCACAAATAAGTCTAAATAGTCAGAGAGGGTGGCAAGAAGCCAATGCTGAAAAAGAACTCATATATGGATAACAACATCAAATGTAAGGGGTGATTATCATTTAAAAAAATGCTAATAATCTTGGTTTACCTTTTTAAGTTAACCTACTTATGAAGGTGCACTAGTTAAACCTAAAGAACTGAAACAGAATAGGCTAATTTTAATGTTTGGAGATTCATGAAGAACTGTCTTGTTACAGTATTATTTCTAACAAGCTCTTCTTGCCATACATATATTATTTCTGGTCATCTAATTATTGACTGCAATTTTATTCATGCTTCAAGGGATAAAATGCATATTACTTGTTTCATTTTTTTGTTTTCCCATAGAATAATTTACCAAATTTGAGAGGATAGTTGCCTTTATTGATGAATTTTAGGTATGCAGTATTTTTTAAATTTAATCCTTTTATGAGGAGAGAGCTCAAGGGCCCCTTATCTCTGATCACTTTTCCTCCAAAATCAAGACATGTTACTCCAAGATTTTAAAGTAGTAAATTCCAGGAAATGTATGGAATAAGTCTCTAAGGAACTGTGGTATAACAAAAAAAATAATGTAGATTTTCTCTTTGTCACTGTTCTTGGCACAGAGCTTCTAAAACTCTTGGAGTTTCTTGATTAACAGGAATGTCTTTTACTTTATTATTCATAATGAGTTCCTCCTGAACATTTCTGAATATATACCAATGATATGACTCTTGGTGGGCCCCTAGATGGCTTCAGGATGGGGACAGTACACCAGAGAAATCAACCCTGTGATTAGTGGGTTGAAACTTTCATCTCTAACCCCAACCTCTGGAGGTTGGAGTTTGAGTTCAATCACTATGGACCAATGCTTTAATTAATCATGTCTATGTAATGAAACTTAGGTTAAAAATATGACAAAAAGATGAGGCTAAGGCAGCTTCTGGCTGGATAACAAATTCATGTGTGAGACAGGTGACACATTGCAATGCCCAGGGGACTAAGGGCCCCTGTGCTGGTACCTCCTCTAGAGTTTCCTGAGTTCTGTGAGTCAATCTAGCTAATTATTAAACCTGGGGAGAGGGTCATGGAAACCTCAAATTTATAGTTTTTCCAAATACAAGTATGGTAGCCTGAGGACCCCATCTGTAGCCAGCATCTGAAGTGAGGGCAGTCTTAAAGTGCTGAACCCTTAATCTATTATATGTGCATTAATTCTTCAGTTATAGGACATCCAGTGGTTGTCCTGTTGGAGAAATAGAGAATTGTTTGTAAAACCATTGAGGGACATGCCAGAGAGCCTGGGAAGCAGTAATAGACCAATATAAGAGATTATTTACTTAAATAAGGGACCTTAATCAGGTCAATGCCTGTTTGGAAAACAAATAATTCATTTTATCAGAATCATAAATATTAATGTTCATAAGACATTTCACTAGGGTCAATTTTGGAAGGATATGTAATAAAACAAATGAAAGCAAAAATAACAGTTTTATCCCTACATGTGGGAGGAGAAAAAAGGAAACCATTTAGTAAGCAGTTCAAGGTTTTCAAAGTTCAGCTGTGTCTACATTAAAGAAGAGGGGAATGGAAAGGGGACATCAGAGGAAGCAGCGCCTGGACTCACTGCTGATGGAATCCAGAAGGTAGAGAGGAATTTCCTCTGCAATTGAAGTCCAGGAAATTGAAAAGTTTTCTGGGAGAAAGAACAAAACTCTAGGCAGGGAGGCTTCTGAGGACACAGGTTTTGGAAGTTTCAGCAACATCCCTCAGTCAGAAATATCTGAGTGAGGTTCTCCAACTGAGACAAAGGTGGTGAAAAGAAACAAATCCACCATGGGAAGGAGAACCCTCAGGCTGTCAGAATCCCTGAGAAGAAGGGAACAGAAAGTTGTGTTGAAAGATTAAGTAAGCCTCGATTCCTTGTGAGGTTGGAGAGATACAGAGCTAATATAAACCACTCAGGCTCTGGCTGGTGTGGCTCAGTTCATGGGAGCATTGTCCCATACACCAAAAAGGCAACAGATTGATTCCAGGACAGAGCATATACCCAGGTTTCAGGTTCAATCCCTAGTCGGGGTGCGTGTAGAAAGGCAACAGATTGATGTTTCTCTTTCTCCATTCCTCTTTCTTTAAAAAATCAATAAAAACATATTTTTAAAAAAATTATGAACCACTCAGGGTTAAGTTGGGTCAGGAACAACAGTGAAGGTCCTCATATCAAAAGAGACTAGAGACAGTTCTAACATTCAACTTAGCATCAGGACACAAAAGCATAAGGGAAAAAAGGGGGGACATGAATACAATAGATTTTTTAATATGCAGATTGGTCACTAAGAAAAAAGTAAGTCACCATGAAAAATTCTCACTTTCAAGAAGACTGGACTATATAAATGCTTTTTTTTGAGAGTGGAAATGTTTGTTTTGATACTTGTTTGCCCCAGATATGATAACCAACATAATGAAAACCTCCTAGTCAAAGATTTCTCCCTGTTGGAGGTCAAGTGATCATTTATTAATATTCTGAACATTAAGAGGTCACCATCCTAGAAAAATGAAAAAAACAAAACAAAAAAACCTCACAAGTCTCTTTATTTTCTCTCTCTATACAATCCTATATAATAAAAGACTAATAGCAAATTTTCCCCTCGGGAGTTCAACCGACTGGGAGTTTGACTGCTCACTATGAAGTGTGCTGACTACCAGAGGGGGGAGCAGAAAAAAGGAAGGCCCCGGCCAGCATCAGCAGCCAGGAGAAGGAAGGCCCTGATTGGCCCTGATCATTGGCCAGGCCTAGGGACCCTACCCATGCAAAATTTTGTGCACCAGGCCTCTAGTTCTCTATAAAAATACACAAATATTCCACAGAGATGTAACACAACAATTAAATTTCAGTTTGAATCCAAATAAGATCAGAAGATAAAATTCAAACTCCAAATAAATGTCTGAAAAACATACATTTTCCTATGTTATTAGAAAAAAATGAAAAAAGGTATTTTTAGAAAGTAATTCCTTCAAGAAAGTACAGGTAAATTGTGCTACATTGATTGATGAATTATTCCCTTGATTTAAGTGAATCATTGAGCTAAGTTTGATAACATTTTCACATGACTTGTTCTTGTGAAATTGGAAGTAGAAGTAACATGGTAGAACTCCAGAGAGGTCTCACTGTATATTCCACTTACCTCATACCTGTCACTTATAGTGAATCCAATTGAGAGCTGAGGGGATCACGGGAGGACATCACAGCAAGAGAAGAAAAGAGAGTTGATGGAAAGGCAGGTCGATGGTATTTGAAAATATTATATTATCAATCTTCTGTAACCTAATCTAAAATTTATTTTTGAACCTGCACACATATTTGTTTTTTTGATCATTCATGCAATTAAGTAAAAGTAAGAATACATTACTCTAATGCCTGTGTGGAATGATGTTGGGATTTAAAAAGCAGAGAAGGGCATTGGGAGTTTCAGATAATCTTCCCCAATAGGTGTTTTGTGCTTTTATTATGTGTGTATTGAAATAAAGAGATGAGTATAAGCTATTCTAAGTGATTGCCAAATTGGTTGATGACACAATCTAACAAGGTCCTCCCAGTTCTGTTATGAGTTATTTTATTTGGGGGTTCACTCTGTAGCCAAGCTTTTCCTCAAAATTAGAAATTTCATTAACTCTACATTTACTTATATGTATACGGATGTTTAGTATTTATGAAGTAATTCAGGATGAAAAATATGGCTCTTTTTTTTTAACAAAAGTTTGTTAATATAAAATTTGACCAATCCATGTATAAGGATTCCCAGGTACAGAATGAAAAGTTGAGACATTGCATGGGACTTGAATAATGGAAAGTTGAATAATGGATAAATTGCCTTATCCACACCTCCAGTCTGTATTGCCCTTCTTATTTTCTCTGCAATATCCTGAAACAACCTTGATATTCTTTGACATTTAGTTAGTAAGAATATATTTTATTAAAGCTCCTTCCCTCCCCAGAGTATCATATTTCTGTTCTAATCTAGGATTGTGATAGATGAAATAGACTAGAAGTGAAGAGGGAAATTCCAGGAGAAAGGAAACCATCACACAAACACACACACACACGCACACACACACACACACACACACACACACACCTCCCACAATGAGCTCCCTTCATTTGTAGGCTCATTATACAATAGAAATAAAGTGAAATTTCCGAATAGAGTTTGAAATAATTTAACACAAGACTATTTCCAAGACTTTGAATTTTGCTACTTTCCTTTTGCTGAGAATTTTTATTCAAACAGTTTTCACATTAAAATAACATGCAATCTTACGTTACTGTGATAAAAATTAACATGTGGAATACTATAGAATTTTTTAAACAATACAATTTCAAGCTAGCCAAGTGGAATATAATGCATGAAAATGCAATTTTTATTGGGATGCCGAGAAACAGAACCATTTTATTGTATAATCAGATTTTCACCACACACACACACACACACACACACACACACACACACAAATTATTCTACTAACTGGTAGTCTTTTCCATGGCAGATTTTGGAAAACACTGTATTAGAAGTATAATTTTTATTTCTCCTCTCATGCATGACTAGCAAAAGCAAAAGGTCTGTCTACATTCAACAAAGATGAGCATATGGCTCCCTGTCAGTTTTGGATCTTTTCTCCTTCAATTACTCACAGAAAACAATCAGTAAAAGACATCAATCCTATTCATGATTTCCCCTCCTTAACCCTCTCTCAAATACACAAGGCATGTTCTTGTGAAATTCATTCAATCAAAATTTACACACATTTTCATTTACATATTCAAGATTAAAAATAATTTTCTAGCAGAATAAGTTTAAAAGCATTAAACAGCATGTTTATTAATTATGAAAAAATAAATGGCACATTTACCTAGGAAGAACGTACTTTCTATACCTGGATACATTTATTAATTTAAATATTTACTGGCACATTTTCTGTGCCAGAAACTGAGCATCCTTGATACACTCCTTGTTTATTCTGAAGTTTATAATCTAATTTCTCATAGGTGCTGCCTCTGAAATCTTAAGAATGCAATGTTCATAGATTCAGAGATCTGTAAATGGGTTTGGGAGGATGTTGAACCATTTACATAAATTCCATAGGCTCATTCTGGGTAGGAATCAACCTAGACATGTACCTTCTCCTAGACATTCAGAGCTGGGAAACCCTTGGGTGCAGTGACTATGCTGATTTAAATCTAAGAACAGACATACATGGCAAAACAAGGAAGGCACAGGGTTTTTTATTGCCCCTTAGTAAGAGGGCAAATAATGAAGAAGTGAGGGAGGAAGGGAAAGAGAGAGGGAAGAAGAAAGAGCAGGAAGAGTTAGAGAAAGGAAGTTTAAATTCTAAGAGTAGCAGAAAAGAACTTCAATGAAAAGAATGATGGATCGTGCAAATATGACTTGTTCTCAGGAATGGTATATCTCTCTGACTAATCTCCCTACCTGGATGCTGATCTAAGTAGGATAAGATATGTACAAAAAGATATGACACCTTAAAAAATCTTTTGCATTTGTTAAATTAAGGCAAATGCATTTAAATAGGCATATTAAACAATTAAGGAAGACAAAGATTATTTAACTTGGAGTATATACTGCCTCCAAAATATTTCAAATTATTTATTTTGTCCTTGCCCTAACTGTATTCTTCCCACTCAAATGCCTCCACTCACTAATAGTATTTAGTGCAGTTCTATTATTCCATCATTTATTCCTACCTCTATATTTATTAACTGATATCACAACTCAAGGTAATACAATTTTAATAAAAGCTTAATTTAATTAAGAAAAATATACTAAGAATGTTTTGTTAGTGATATTTTTGTATTTTTCGAAAAAAATGTAAACAAGATACTCTCCTTATTCTCCAATATATTACAATTTAGTTAAAATATAAGGCAGAGACCTGTATCACTGTTGCTAATAATAAAATAAACATTTCTACAGATTAATATGATGGTATAGATACTAAAGAACTTATTCTGGCATGCTATCACAAACACTAAATCTGCTTATCTGTTAAAGATTATTAAATACACATATCCTTCATGTAATAAATAAAGAATATGCAAAGACCACAATATACAGAAGACCAGCAAAAAAAAACACAGTTTGTTTTGTTTTGTTTTGTTTTAGTGAAACATTGGCTGTGTTTGACAAATGAAAAGGACTTTAATATTTTGGAGTGCATTACAACAAGATAAGTGAAAAGGGTAGTCGTTGTTAGGAACGCTTTAACTAATAATGCCCTGAAAACCACAAGCATGGATTTCTCTAACACTTTTGGTATCACTGGGAATTTTGGCGGAGGGGAAATTTCTACTGAGAAGAGCATTCTCTGTTGGTAAATTTAATTTGGCAGCATGGGTTAGATGGTGGTGTGATTTATAGATGCCAATTGTCATAATAATGGGAGATTCTGAGAAGGAAAGTGAAATTGGATTCGAATTATTAAAAGCCAAAACAGAGATGCAGCCTAGAGCTAAGCCAAAGAAGATAATTGCTATCAACATGACAAACTAAGAGATTGTGGTAAAATACGATGGTCATTTCATAGCAGGCAATCCATAGAGTTAACTTACAGCCGAGTTACAGCTCTGATGGCTGTAAGAGACGCTTTGGAAGGTGGGGCTAGTGACCATCTCAACCTTCCCCATGTCCTGGAACCCACCCCAACTGCTGTCGGCCTGGACTCATACCAAATCACAGCTCTAGTCTTCTCCTGATGGGCTCCTGAGCCAAGGGGAACAGCCTACTCCTACAGGCTACACCCCCTCAGGGAGATGCTTCCCCAGTGACTGTCTGACAAGCAGGTTCCTGGCTTCAGTCCCCTCCGTATCAGAATCTGCTCCCAGGGAACACAAGCAGCACTGATTTCTAATTTCCCAGGGCATACCTGAAGCCTCCTTTATCTTTTTTCAGTGTAGAGCTTTCCCACTCCACTATGGGGTAATTGGGTTTAAGAGGAGGGAGGCTAAATAAGTAGCGTCTGCTTCTTCTCATTGGGGTATTTATTTCCACAATGGAAATGAAAACGAGGGAGTCCACGAACATTCCCAAAATGTCAGAGTCGGTGAGGAGAATGTGTCATTTAAGACAACAATTTGAGAGAAAGATAGAAATAATTGCAAGATCATGGGTAATTGGAAGATCTTTCTACTCTTTTTTAATATGACGTTCCCTAGAGGCATTTAAGGTAAAATATTCTATATCCTAATATTGATTAAGCCAATTTAGTTCCAACTATAACAAATCACAAGTAGAGTTAATGTTTTCCCCAATTTAAAGAGTCTGATATATATTTTACAATGTATTCATTAGAGATATAGACTCTGATCTTTTCTCCTCTAGTTTTAACCCAATCTGAATGATTTCAGTGTGAACCAATAAGAATGCAATTGTCCTCCACCCTCATTATGTGTGATCTCCTATCACGGAATTCTGAGAAATAAAAGGTATATTGGATGCAAACTCAATAGCTTTGTTTGAAGATAAGGGAACATTATTTTGTGCAACAAGCATATCATAGGAGATGCATATTCAAATATTAGGATTTCTGGATTTATCTACCTGAAATGTTTTTCCTAAAAACTGCTTACATTGCAAAAAACTCAATTTTGCCTTTTAGAAGAAATTAACAATGATGATAATCTATGGCAGTTGGTATCACCTGTGGGGATGGTCTTGTTGGGCACCTGTCTGTCATCAGAGCTCTGTAAGGTTCACCAGAATGATCAGTTTAGCAAATAGGTGCTCAGAATTTCCGGCTGTGATGCTGGTCAAGTGTGCTCTTGACACCTGGGATTGCATCCTCCTGACCGCTGAAGGGGACCACATGGAGTAGCTCTGTTTGCTTTCCCAAGCCTGTCTTTAGACGTAATTGCTTCTTATGATTTTTTTCCTCTTTAATCAGGCGCATGACTTACAGTCTCACACACATATAAAATCTCTGCAGTCTACCTCTTTGCTCATCTGGGTCCTTCTGTCTGACAAAAATGGAAAAATGTTGGAAATCTTTTTCAAAATATTACTTCACAATTGGGTCTCCTTTTAGATACACGTGGAGGTTACTAATCATTCAATATAAGATTGAAATGTTATGAATTTTAAAGATAATTTATACTTTATAAAACTGCATATTCTTCCTAAGTCCACGAAAAAATTATCAACATATGTAAACTCATTCTTCAGTGGAAAATAGGAATGTGGCTTTTAGGAAACAATTTGCATTGCTATAAGAAAATGTGTATATAAACATATTTAACTGTTAAGGAAATTTTATTCAAAAAATTTCTTAACATTTGGGGCCTTTAAAAGGCAATTTCATGGGTACAGACCATTACTAATGAATATTCTATTAAGGAAATAATATGTAGTGTTTCTGGAATAAGTAAAATGATTTTAATATGTGTGGCAAGTAAGTGAAATGTGTAGTACATTCAATTCCCATGTATTACTTGGGGAGTTTTACCAAGGATTTGGAAGTATGAGGGTCCCTGGATGATTTTACTGTCATTTAAAAACTATTAAAATTACAGTTATTCAAATGTCGCTTAAAAAACTCATTCAGTTAAATGGTTCTTTGTACCAAAAATAAATTGTTCTGTGCAATGAAGCAACACTTTCAAACTAATTCATCTTTGCTCTGTTGACTCCAAATCAAGTTGATACATTATGTTTCCTGGCAAGATGTTGACTTGAAATACTCTAATAAATTGTGCTATTTTCATTTTCAGATAGCTTTTAGAAATATAGTCACTGAATAATAAAAATATGTGAATCTATGGAGAATCCACAGGTCTCTTAGTACACTTTATTGGAAATAAATGTATGATTTATTGGGGTAAAATCTTTGAAATAAAATTTAGATCACTACTCTATGAACTACAAATTAAATACTTATTTTGTGATAATTTTTTTAAATTGCCAAAGCACATAGTATGAGAATTTATGATACTTTAAGTGGTAATGCCAAAAACATGTGACAGAGCTTGAATCACCTGAATCAGAAATTAGAATGCTTTATGTTTTATTACAGAATATAATTTTCATTAAAAAGGATGCAGAACTTAAAATTTAACCTTAACATCTTAATTGCTGTGTTATTTAACCCAACCTTGACTTCTGTAAAAATTCTCATGGAAACGGTTGGCTTTGGCAATCTCACCACCCTAATGTCTATTTTCTACTATCTCTTTACTAGTTCAAGGTTGTTGTTTTTTAAAAATTGGTAATTATGTGACCTCCAAGTCATATTTTTAGGACAATGTGCTCAAAGAAATTTCTTTTTGAATATTAATGGCAAATGTGTTTATTACAAAAAACAAAAACATAAAACTGTGTACCCTTACAAGCTGAGGAATGAATTAAGAATTCTCTGACCTCATCCTTCTAATTACATACTAGAGGCCTGGTGCATGTATTCATGCAGGGTGGGGTCCAGCCAGCCTGCCCTGATGGGGGCCCATTGTCCGGGCCAGCAGGGAGGAGAGGTGGCGGGTGGTTGGCTAGCCGGCCACACCCCTAATTGGGGTGTTGGGGGCCAATTGGGGGCAGGACCAGCCAGGGGGAGGGGCCCCGGGCAATTGGGGGCTGATCGGGTCCCGGATCAGGCTGGTTGGCTGCTGCAGTGAGTATCATAGCCACCGGTCATTCCAGTCATTCTGGTTGTTCTGCTGTTCTGGTAGCTGGGCTTTTATAGATATAGATAGAAGTCAATGAGTTTTTTCTTTTTAAATATCTTATTATAAAGTCAGAATATATACTGCATTTCAGGAAACAGCCTTTGGTTTGGTTGATTTTCTATTACTTTTTCCATTACACTGATGCCACTCTAATTTTTATTATTCTTTTTGATGCTTTCTTTAGGATTCAATTGTTTTTCTTTGTCTAGTTTGCTAAGGTTGTGTCTTAAATTTTGACCAGAGACATCTTGTTTACTAGTACATGTACTTAACCGTATACCTCCCTCCATCTTTCCCTGTGAGAGCCCTGAGACGATTGTTCTTGGCTCTTCATAGTGAGAATCTGGGGGCATTCATGGAGGTGAAACCATGAGTGTGGTGGCCTCCCTAAGATTTAATGAAATACCTATAAGCTATTGTCAATGTTCCTTCACTAAAACTGCCTGTGTGCTTTGGAGCTTGTCCCATCCCTAATGCCCTTAGTCCCATTACTAAATCCTGCTAAGATATCCACAGGTCTTCCCTAATTTGATAAATACATGCATTCTACAGGTGCATGTTCCTTTCACTACTGTGTGACTCAAAATATTTATACATTGTCTCTCTTACAACAGAACAGTCACTGTCAGTTTCATCTCCTGGTTAATGAATAGAATTATAGAATTTCTCTTTTACCCTCTAACCTTCTTTCTTTACTTTGCACTCACATATATCTCACTTCTTCTTTAAGTTAAAATGATCAGTAGTGGCACTGTTTTGTGCCTTTGTGTGGTCTTGGAGAATATGCAAGAGCCCTGTTTATCTTCCCCAGGGTTTTGCATTTGTCTAAATAAATAAATTATGGGTAGTGACATTTCCTTCTGTGTGTTTTTTCTCTTTCTTCCTTATTGGCTGCTGTCTATGAACTCAGTCATGGACTGTTCATTATTATGCCTATGGTATTAGCAACAATGATATGTATAACAGACTCAAGAGTGTCTGTTCATTTTATGCTTCATTTAGTAGATAATAGACTTGTTGGTAGATTCGTGCTGCTTAAAACTCCTGCTGGGTTTCTGAGCTTGTGCTGCTCTGTAACATATCATGAGAAATGCCTTGTTGAAAAATGGTAATTGAATTTTCATTTACAAACTTTCCTTGGGAAGGAGATAAGTTAAAGGCAAACATTCACACATATTTTGAATGTTGAAAACACGGTTTGTAAATAATTTTTGGAGGCTGAAAAACAAAGGTAATAGAATTGTGAATTGTGGATGATGGATAACTATTACACATATGATTTAATTAAATCTCAGATAGATTTTAGGATGAAATCCTCACTGGAAAACATATGAAAAAATATTCCCTTTTACCAGAGACTTACAGGTTTAATGTTTAGAAAGCATCACACAAATGTACCACGAAGTAACACCAGATCCATACGGTGTGATAAGTCAGAACACTGAACTCACTTTTTATTATTCTGAGAACACCCCCAGATGCGAACAACATGTATCACCAGGTGGAAAATGTGTCTCTTACTTGTCTTACATGTATCATACTGTTCAAGCTTATGACTTGTTAGGGGGACCAGTTGAATATGTTTTTAATTTGCAATTACTTTACATAGACAGATGGACAGAAAGACAAGTAATTAGTGAACAATATAGCAGGTTTAACTTCATGGCCAATTCTTTCTTTTTATTTCTCCCTCATGATAAAAAAAATGCAAAGTGTTAAAATTTCTTTCATGGTTACTTTGATGTCTTTATGTACTGATTGCATTACTGTATTAATCAGATAGTCTATTTTGTGTAACAAAGCCAAACAAGTGCCAAAATCTCAGTAGCTTAATAGACACAAAAAAGGGCTGTTTTTTATTTTGTTTGTTTGTTTTGATTTGATTTTGTTTGTTTGTTTGTTTGACAAAGAGAACTCTGCTGTGGAGATTTCCATCTTGATGAAAGCTTTCATGTTTATGAGGGTAAAGGGGTGGTGAATCAATGTTGGCCCTTTAAGGCCTCCACCTACATGTGACACCTGCCACTTCTGCTCATATTTCATTGGCCAAGTCATCGTGGCCTCACCTAACCTCTAGGATGCAATATGGAGGAAAGGAGGAAAGCTGAAATAATTGTGAACACCTCAATGATTACTACCTTTCAGTACGCAGAAAAGAAACAAATGAGCCCACTTTGGCTATTTCCCCAATGAAGAAGAAAATAGGAATAATACAGTGCTGCTACTACAAAGATCTGCCACCATCTCCAACTGCCACTGAAAGGCTGGAGCCAGGTAGGTCCAATGATTAGGAACCGAGATTTCTGTGCAAAAAAATCCCAATTTGAACAGGTGACATACCCAGTTATCCTTGCTTTCTCTGAAGAATGCATGGTCTTCACCTCTCTACTATCTCATCTGCTTAGAACCATTTTTATTCCTTCTTTCCCCAGTAGCTTAGCCAAGGCTCCTAAAAACCTAAGGTCATCCTCCTAACGTGCAACTGTTCAGATATTCTGTTCTCTAGAGGCATAGGCACTTGGGACAGTTACCTTTTTTTAAACCTTTTGCCCAGAATTGAAATTTTCTTGATTTATTTTGCGACATTCTCTTTTTGTATCATCTCCCTACTTGGGATATTCGTGAAAAAGCTCTCTGCTTTATTTAGCAAATAAAGACTAAAGCAATCTTAGATATTTCACTATGCAATATAATGATTTATAAGTTAAATTCTTCTTTGGTTAATAAGTAGCAAATATCTGAAAAAATAATGCCCAACTTTTGATTTTTGTTAACTAATGCTCAAAATGGATTAATTCCTTTTGTTATTTTACTTAGTTTTATAAATATTTAAAACTTGTAGCATAGTTTTAATTTTACACATTAGAAAGGATCAGAAGCAGGATGAGTTATTAGAAGTAACATGAGTTTTATAATTTTAAAAATTTAGTCATAAATTTTGACAATACTTATTCTCTGTGACCTTAAACAAATTATATAGCCTTTCTAAATCTCAATTTTTCTCATAAGAAAAATGAACTTATGATTTCTAACACATAGTGTAAGGGAAAACACTAAATGAGTTTCCACATGGAAAAAAAGCATACAGCATGTCTGAAACATAGTAGACAGTCATTTAAGTTACTTTTATTATCATCATTTTTTTCAGTCATTTTAACAAAGATAGTGTATATTAAAAACAAAGAAAACTTCAGATTGCTGCACAAGGCTCTTGTGTTCATGTCCTTCCCAGAAAACAAGTCACCCACATGATAGGCCTCCACAAGTTCATTCCTTTTGAATTCCTAAAAAACACACAAAACAAGAATATAGAGGGGGTGCGTTTAAATAAACAGTGCAGTGTCCCACCTACTTTTTAAAGGGATTAGGTAACCATACTCATTAAATAGAGGATGATTGTGGTTTCTAGAATTCTATAGTCTTTAACTTTTCAGTTTCCAGACAATTAGAGTAAATTTAAATTAATTTCTCTAATTTCTGTCCCTCCACCCTCTTCCCAGCCCCCATGATTTGGCTGAGTTCTGAAGGCAAGACACAGCAGGAAAATGTTTGGTAGTCTTTTAGACAGAGTTGGAATTCTGTGAAGTAAGAACAGCAGTGAGTGAAAATAAATTCAATTTTCCTACTGGGTCTTATGGTAATTCAAATAAAATCACCTCTATTCCAGATGGGCCATCCAAAGGAACCCAATTTCCCAATCTCATGCTGATAATAAATCATTGTTCTATAGAGATAATTGCTATTTACTTATTGTGTTCTTGTGCCCCCATCTCATCAAAACCATCAAAGACTGGAGAAATAATAATTCTGATAATTACCCAGATGATTGAGGCTCCTATGACACCATAGAAAAAAAGACTGGCTGGTCATGGGTTTCAGTAAGTGATGGTGCACTAGTGAGGGCTGGACCACCTACTTGTAGAGTTGATTATTTTTTATGCTTTTCTTTTATTTAATCCCAAAGGGGAGGGTAAAGCTGAAAACCACAACAAAAGAGCTAAATGGATACTCTGGCTAAATAAACATGTATCAGAAGCCCCCTGTGTAATTTTTAGTGAGACCCTGGGAAAGTTTTATGTAGGACAGTGAGATCATGAATAGACCAGCTCTTCTTATGAAAGCTCTAAATAGTCCAGGAAAACTAGCATTGTGATCAGCAGGCTGCCTATGAGATTTAACCTTGACAGTTCCTAAACATGGATGTTCAAATAAAACCAAACCATAGTGAAAGAAGCTTATCAGCTTAAGTTCAAAATCACCAGCTTTGATGATTTGGTGATGAACTAGGTTAGGTTCCAGAAAGCAGTTTTGATCCCATTTGTATCTGATCCCAAAGTGATACAATACTAATAGCTTTGAATGTCATCTTTTGTTGGTGGGCACAGTTGACCTTTGTTCTATAGTTCTGCTCATATCAATGCAATTTCAATAGAAAAGGAATTTCTATAATTTATTGGATGCTAAATATACTAATAGAACTTATAGGGCTTCATGATATAATAACCAAGACTGGACGGTGAGTTTTAGAGTAAAATGTTTAGTCCTAGTTGTAACATTATTTCTACTATCAGTTCTCCCTGCACTGCATTGAAGTAAGGTCCACCCTTGAGTTCTGAATACCAAACATCACAGCTATCTGACTGCAGATGTTCTTAGTGACCATTTTTGTATTGAACTTTGACCTAGCTACCTGAAATTGCTCTTAGACTTCAAAATATATTTTCTCCTCCCCTCCGAAGCAAAACAATAAAAAACATTTGCCTTTGCAAACTTGGCCATATGCAATCAAGGTAATTGATCTTTAAATGTATAGATGTTGCTAAAACAGACAGCTTACAGATAAATAATCACAAGGCAGTGAGGAATATTACCAATCCCAAGAATGGTACTAAGGCAGAAATCTTTGAAAGGACCAACTGGGAGCTAGCATGCATATATCTACCCCTAGACAAAACAACCTCTTTCTCTTCTCTTCTCTGTCTCCCTGGCTCACACTGGATTCCTGCTTCTCCCATGGGGGATATATGCTCCCCTGCACTCACGTGGTTAGTGACCATGTCGGATTTCACACATGGACTAATAGACTTTAATTAGCTTGGATGCTAAACTACACCTGGCTTCAAATATGGAAGGAAGCTCTGGACACTGGCCTGCTTTTGAAACCCCAAAGCACATAGTGTGAGAATTTATGATATTTTAAGTGGTAATGCCCAAAACATGTGACAGAAGTTGAATCACCTGTCATAGTGATCTTTCTATTTTTACCAATTAATAACTTTGTCAGGCTTGGGTTTTAAATTGAATAGAAGAGAAAGTATATTTTGGAAGCCATATTTATATGAAGTCAAAAGTGTTGGTTGTTGAACACATTGATAATACACTAGCCTTATTTATATTCACATGTGGTAATATCATAAAGCCAGACCATACAAGGGAGTTTATTGTATAAAAAGTAAAACTCAATGCAAAGACAAAGCCTTAATATAGAAATCAAACAATTGAAATTCAAAATTTTTGAATACTTTGCTTTCTGGGATCTGATAGAGAACTGTTCATAGTTTGGTTTCTTTTTTTTTTCCCGTTTAATCTATCATAAACCACACTAATTCTAATCTCAATTATTTATTTAACTAGGGGCCCGGTGCATGAATTCATGTATGGGTAGGGTCCCTTGGCCTGGCCAGCGATGGAGGCCTACGGGGGGTGGGTGTGGGCTGGGCAGGGGAGGGGAGTGGCTGCGGGAGGTTGGCTGTGGGAGTGCACTGACAACCACGGGAGCAGCTCCTGCGTTAAGCGTCTGCCCCCTGGTGGTTAGTGCACATCATAGTGACTGGTTAATGAATCATTTTGGTTGTTCAGTCCTAATGGTCGCTTAGGCTTTTATATATATAGATTGACAGATTTCATAGAAAAGTTGCCCAAGCTCCCATCAACTTTCAACTCTATCCTACAAATGAAGACAGTAGGATTTTGCTAAGAAAATGCAACACAGCTAAGAGTTTTTAGAGAATAATGTTACAGAATATCCAATTATTATTCTCAGAATTCTTTTACTGGAGAATGTCAATCAAAGTCTACACTTTGGCTGCAGCAGCAATAAAGATGAACCATTGGCCTAATGAGTAAAAACAAAAAGTCAGCTATGCTTCCTAAAATTTTATATCTAAATGGCTTATATAACAATTTTATAATTTTATAATCACCTTCTGTGATCCTTCTTTATTAGATATTTACAGGTAATGAAAAGAAAAATTTTCATTTGGACTTATCTAAGTTTTTATCTATAAGGCAAACAGCATAGATCTGTAAAAAGACCTTGGGAAAGGACTTCATTATTTATTCACTTTATAGAATATTGTGAATATAATAATATTATGAATATAATTAAATTGAAAACATTTAGAGAATGTTTTCAATTTAATTATATTTTTTTAAATCTACTTTTCATCAATATCTGTATAAATTATTGGGACGTAAGATGACAGATTGTTCAATTTCATCATTTATTATGATTCTAATATCAAATTGTCTGAAAATAAAAATGTAGAGCTATAGGTATGATGGAATCATGAAGCTCTCAGATGTGGAAGTGTAGGGCACAGCTATAGGGTTAAGCCTTGGACTGCCCTGTTGGCAAAGCCACAAACAAGTCCCAGCTTAGAGGGCACAGTCCTCTTAGCATAATTAGGCTTGACCTTATGACGCTCCCTAGATCCTTCCTAGGAAGCTAATGGGCTGTGGGAGGTGCAGCAAGTGCTGCCAAAACAAGTGAAATTCACAAGAACATTGTAACTATGGTGACCACTACCTTGTTTACCTCTGGCTATAAAATAAAGGCTCAGCTTGCCTCAGCCAGGCACAGGAAGATCCACCTAGACCTAACTTATTCTCTTTGTCTGTCATTTCTTCATCCATTCGCCACCCTCACTCAGGCTTGTGGAACCCTTGGCTGAGCTGGCTCAGCACATGGATGGAAAGCATTTTATTTGACTACAAGTTTTATACTCTGATCATGATTCTCACATAGTCTGTTTATTGAATAGGGAATAGATTATATTACCAGACCAAGCATATTTCATTTGATAGGGTAACTATTTGCAAAGAAAGTTATTACTGTTAAGATTTGGTTCATATTTACTGTTTTAAATTTTGGTTCTAGATATAAGGCAGATATAATATATAGCTTGTTCAGAAGGTAGTAGATTAATACATGAATTAAAATAAAAATAAAGAAGACAAAAATGATTATTTGCTAATGCAAAGAACCCCAGGCAGTTTTAACATATGCCAGATTATGGGAAGAGTCAAGAGGTTGGGTTCACTGAATGAGGTATCAACATATCCAGGAACATTTTGACCACCATATTTGAGGTAGGAAAGTATACTTTGAAGTAATGTTTATCAATTAAATTTTAGTAAAATTATATTTTTGTATCTTATACTAAAACTAAGGGCCCAGTGCACAAATTCATGCACCTTGAAAGGAACTGTGGGCTGCGAGGCTGAGGTAAGCACAGGGGTAGGTTGCAGCCCATTCTCGGCCCCCCTGCCATGGCCCCTGGTCCCCTGTCTGCCGACAGCCCTGTTCCCACTGCTACCACTCCCACACACTAACAGTGCAGAGCGATTGGGGCCAGCACCAGCAGCAGGTGCGAGCAGGGCCAGTGCTGGCAGCAGGTGTGAGTGCTGGGCGGGACTGCAGCACACGGGAGCAAAAAATTTTCAGTAACCACCAGAGGCTCGCCCCAATGACAGCGCCCAGCACCCAGCTTTGGTCTGGTGCCCCCGCTCACCTGCTCCACCATCCCGCCACGGCCAATGCCCGCTATGTTCTACACACACACCCTCTAGTGGTCAGCGCACATCATAGCAACCGGTTGTTCGGTTGTTTGGTTGTTGCAGTTGTTCCACCATTCGGTCTATTTGCATATTTGTGTTTTATTATATAAGAAAATTACAAATAAAATCACACCCCATGTCCACTTACAAACATAAACATATCTTTTGGTCACACTTTTTTAAAAATGTAAAGCTATGAAGGTAAGATTTTCAAGTTAATGTATCTTAAATATGCTATTGACAACTACATATATAAAATGTTTTCTCACTGGTAAATAGGTCATGGAGCCCCAGCTTTCCATTTGAGAGTTGAAGATTGTAGCTTTAGGGGCAATTGGGTGTATAACCATACCTCAGGCTAAGGACTGAAACCAAGTTCTTATTTCACTGTGTGAAGAATTAATTGGTAGCAGTTTTATATATAGGTCAAAATAAGTTTAAACTTCATAACTACCAATATATAAAACAAATTGTAAAAAGTACCACTTAAAATGACAAAGTGTTTTTATATTCTTTTGCAAAAAAAGTATCTCAAAATCAAAAAGGATTATGTAAAAAACAATGTATCGCAGTGCTAATGTTTGTTTATGCAAACATATCAAGAATATAATTATGCAAACTAAAATTGGCGATTTTTCTTCTCACATAAAACAAGATTTCCCTAAAAGTGAAATGTAACAAAAATGTACTTACCTAGATTCCAAAACCTAAACATAGCCTTTCACCATTAAATTTATTCAGTAACTTCCATGGTATTTTTATATTAAGATAATGTAATCATGTGGAATCTAATAAAAACAAAATAACAAAATAGAAAAAGAGGCATGAATGAATGGAGCAGACTGACAGCTGTCAAAAGGGAGGAGGGGGGAAACTGGACTAAAGAAGCTGAAGGGATTAGCTAAAACCATATATGCATACCCCATGGACACAGACAAAAGTGTGGTGATGGCGAGAGGGAAGGATGGCTGGAAGGTTACAAAGTAGGGGGGTGGGGGGCAGGGACATCTGTAATTGCATCAATAATAAAACAATATTGCAATGATGGTAAATATATTCCTGAATCATATAAGTTGAATACAAGTCAGAATATTAATATATAAAGATAAAATTAACTTATCTTTTTACTACCAAAGAAAGTAAAGTAAGTTAATTAACAATACCTTAATTAATATTTGGAAAGTACTCTCCTGAAGACTTTTAATAGTGATATATCATTAAAATAAGATCATTCATAATCCTTTTTTCCTACCTTAATCTAATAAGTTTATTTCCATATTCCAAAATACTCTTATGTTTTAATATTACATGCATAGAATAAACATTTAACTCTTTAACACCATTGTGATTATGAGAGCCATTCTTATACTAGTTTCCAGGCAAATTCTATGAAAATTCAGAAAGCAAAGAATTGCATACACTTAAAAGTTTTAAAAATAGGATTTGTGCATAGAGAGCATTTATATCTACTAAATAGAATTAACTCCAAGCAAACATTGTATGATTTGACTTTATTTTCACAATGCCATCTCAATTAATTAACTGTTAGTCATCTAATATTTACAGAGCACCTAACATGTGACAGAAATGCAACCAGTCCCTTAGAACATGAAGTGGAGTGATGAGTTCTCTCCTGGGGTATAAGAGTCATGGGAAGAAATGTGAGAAATCATTAAGTATTTTACAACAAACTTATAATATACCTGGTGAAAATATGATGAATATGTGAAGCACAGGGAGATTTTAGGGCTTGAAATCATAATTTTATTCATTTCTCAAAACCAATAGAATTGTGTAATGCACAGAGTGAATCTGATGTAAACTTTAGTCTTTAGTTAATAACATGATATCAATATTGGTTATCAATTGTAACAAATGTACACACTAAAGCAAGATTTTAATAATAGGAGAAATAGTGACCAGATAGATAGGAACATTGTTTTTTTCTGCTCAATTATCTGTGAACCAGTGGTTCCCAACATGGGGCACATGTCCCACAGAGGAGCAATTTGAGAATCAGTAATTAATAGTGAACTTTTTGCATTTCTTATGGTCCTAGGGGCCTTATATACAGTATATCTTTATATATAAAATATAAAAGCTTAAGCGACCATTCAATAGATAGCTATGTTGTGCACTGATCACCAGGGGGCAGACTCTCATCACATAGGCATGGAAACATGGAACAGACAGACGAATCTCAGAGGAGAAGCGGGGAGGAAAAGGATAGGAAGAGATTAACTAAATATCTTAATATGCATACTAGTGGCCCGATGCACGGATTCGTACACCAGTGAGGTCCCTTGGCCTGGCCTGGGCGGATCGGGCTGAAACCAGCCCTCTCACAATCCGGGATCCCTCAGGGGATGTCGGAGAGCCGGTTTCGGCCTGATCGTCGCAGGCCAGGCCGAGGGACCCTACCAGTGCACGAATCTGTGCACTGGGCCTCTAGTAAATATATATTGTGACATATTTATGCATTTCAGTTTTCTATTATATGTTTTGAACTTTTATTTGCAATTTTTTTATATTACTGTTTTTGAAACAATTTCTTCATGATTTCTTCCCCAGTACTTCAACTGTCCTTTCGTTCTTTTATTTTTTTCTCTTTCATAGATGCCATGATCTTTGGAAGCTTGTTTAGACCACGTTAATGGCCTTTAGGCTTCCTCCATGTGAATAGGAGTTCACTTTTGAATAATAAGAATTATATGTCATAGGGGTGGGGGGGGCATCTGGATTTTAGAGATGCTTGGGTGGGGCATGGCCAAAAAAAGGTTGGGAACCACTACTGTAAACATAAAATCACTTTAAAAATAAAGTCTCTTTAATATTATAATAGGAATGGCTAGATTACCTGAAGTAATCATATTAAATGTTACTGATAGTCACTTTCAACTCTAAAAATCTATAAATTTTATTACTGAACATCTCATGTCATGGGACAAAATGTACTATCTATCTCCACTAAGGAAATTGAAAACCTCCGGTTTAAAGTGGAATATCCATTCCTTGTGATTCATGATTCATGCAAAGGGTGCTCCATTGGAGGAATACCCCTCACTTCTTCACTTAATCCTCTCCTGCATGGTGTACCTAAAGATCAGCATGGGAGGCATATGTAATGGGGCATAATGACTAAGGAAACAAGGGTTGTTGAGGCCAGTTCATGTAAGGTGTTAGAGCCCATAGGGAGGTGGCCTGATATACTGCTATCATGAAGGGAAATCATAGTAAGACTTGTGGTAAGAAAGTTATCTGATTTGATTCATGTTGTAAATGGGATCATACTCTTAAGTGAAACTGTAGGAATAAAGAGTAGGGACAAAAAGAGTAATTAAAAGTCAAGTCCAGTAGTTCATAAAACAGGTGATGATGATGTAGATTAGAATGGTATACTAGTGCAAGTCTTAAAAGATGGGCAAATGTAGGAAATAAATTTGTTGAAGGATCAGCTGTGGGAAGTAAAAAAAAATAGTATGAATTAAGGCTCTTTAAAGAATTTAAGGTGAGAAAATAGTAGTGTTCTTTATGGATTTGGACAACATTGGGTCTTAGCAGAGATAAAACATAAATTAAGAGAGCAGACCAAGGATAGATGACCTAAATTAATAAGCTAACCTAATGGAAACTTATACTTGTGGAGTATAAATAAGCAAATGAAAAAAGAAGGAAAGGAGGACTAAAAGATATATTGTTTCTGCTTTATACTTTCCCCAAGGCAATCATTGCTTTCATTGGGTTGAAGAATAAAAACAAAAATCAATTCTCAATGATTTTCTCTCTAAATATGTGTATAAGTAAGAAATGTGTTTAACTGCAAGTTATATAAAAAAGACCTGCCTAGAAGTCTAGAAGTAGAATATATATATATATATATAGTCTATTTTCCCCTCACATCTCAATACCCAGGGGTCAGGTGGTTTCAGTATTGGTTCAACTACTCAATATAGCATCAGAAAACCAATATTTTTTAATGTGCTTTATTAAGTTTACTGGGTTGGCTTTTTTCTTCATGATTCTTGTGTTTTGCTTGTAGGTAGGTTAGTGGAGCTCTCAGCAGGAAAAGGAGGAAACGAACATAAATCTCTCTCTCTTTACATCAGAAATGTAAAAAGTTTCATATTTACCTTCTGAGCACATTTATGTTACATCTCATTGGCCAAAAAAATATGTGTCATATTGCCTCTTTGATGAAAATAGCACTGAGCAACCTGAAGTTTAGTTGTGCATAGTCTGTGGTGGATAAAGATGGAAAGAAAAGCATCACCCATCTTTATATTTAAGCCAACACACTCTGTTTTGGTTATCTCTGTTTATGTGTCCCTATCTCTGTCTCTATCTCTCTGTTTCTGTCTTTATCTTTCTATTTTTCACATACATTTGTATATTTTTATTTATTTTAATTCTGAGTTTCATTACGCATATTCTGTTTTTCATTGCTGCCAAGATTAGCTAAAATATAAGACAAGCATTCTTTGAATCTTTTCATAACATTGAGAAGTAACTTAAAACACAATGTGACAAGTATATTAAATTTAAAAATGACACAATACTTAGAATTTCAGGGAACTTTTTCCTTATACTTTTTATATTGTATTTATATAGAGTGGGGCAAAAGTAGGTTTATAGTTGGGAGTATGTAAAACACAGAGTTTATTCTTGTACTATTATTTATTAATTATTGTTTTATCTTCCATGTGAACAAGTGTAAACCTACTTTTGCCCAACCCTATGTAAATCTGTGAATAAAAGCAAAGAACTTACAACATGTGTTTTCTAAGAAGCTACTGCATAGTCTGCATCTTGGGAAAAAAGTCTCCTGCTGTATCAGAAAGATCCAAACAGAATACCAAATTATCTACATCTGGACACCAGGAACTGGGATAGTAAAAGCGACATAAACACTGTATTTCAAAAGAATGAATTAGAGGCACAAACCAATCACTGACCCATAGCAATGTTGAAATATAACTAGGTGCTTGTTTTTAGAACTCTGTATTCTGGGGGGATAAAATATCCTATTAAGGGGCTTGATTCTTCTCCATGGGAGTAAATCCTGTTTGATGTTCTTGATTTCTGTGTAGGCATGGCTTTCAAAGTCAGGATTCTACAAACATATTCTGTAGAAGTCCAGATAATAAATATTTTATGCTTTTAAAAAATACACTCATATTATCCCCTCCCCCTTTGCAACCATTAGCTCATTCCTCTCTGTTTTGTTTTGTTTATTCCTTTTTCTTTTAGATTCCACATATAAGTGATATCATTCAATATTTATCTTTGTCCAGCTTATTGTGCATAGCAGAATACCCTCTATGTTAATCAATGTTGTCACAAATGGAAATATAACATTCTTTTTTATTGCTGTGTAATATAAATCACATAATGCAAATAACATCTTCTTTGTCCATTTATATATTGATGAACACATACTAGTAGGTTGCCTCCATATCTTGGCTATCATAAATTATGCTGCAATAAATATAGGGGTGCATTGATCTTTTTAAATTTGAGCTTTGAGTTTTGCTGGGGCCAGCCCCAGCAGTCCAGGGGTTCCCAAAGGTGTGGACGGAGTCGGCGAAGAATGTTTTACACAAAGACAGCGTTCAGAACTCTCTAGCTTTCTTTAGTCTCCGTGGATCTTCCCTGTGCTTGGCTGAGGCCACAGAGAAAGATGCCAAGGCAAGCTGAACCTTTATTTTATAGTGAGAGGTAAACAAGGTAGTGGTTTCCATACTTACACAGTTCTTATGAGTTTCACTTGTTTTGGCCACTTCCTGCACTTCCCTCAGCCCATTAGCTTCCCAGATAAGATCTAGAGAGCCTCATAAGGTCAAGCCTAATTATGCTAAGAGGACTGTGCCCTCTAAGCTGGGAATTGTTTGTGACTTTGCCCACAGGTCAGTCCGAAGCTTAACCCTATATCAGCTCCCCACAGAATTTGTTAGGATAAATGCCCAGAAGTGGAATTTCTGAGTTGTATGGCAGCTCTATTTTTAATTTTTTGAGAAATCTCAATACTGTTTTCCATAGTGGCTGCAATAATTTACAATTCCACCAGGATGTAAGAGGGTTCCTTTTTTACCCCCATGCATTGTTGATTTTTTTTGCTAGTAGCCATTCTGACAAATGTATAGTGATATCTTACTCTAGTTTTGATTTGCATTTCCCTGATGATTAGTGATGTTGAAGATCTTTTCATATGTCTATTGGCCATCTGTATGTCCTATTTTGAGAAATGTCTACTCAGGTCCTCTGCCCATTTTTTGACTGGATTGCTTGTTTTCTTGGTGTTAAATTAAATGAGTTCCATATAAATTTGGATATTTTTAAACATTTTTATATTTTTTTTATTTTAATAACATTTTATAGGTTTCATGTGTACAATTCTATAATACATTATCTGTGTATTGGATTGTGTGTTTACCACCTTATTTGATGTATCATTGGCAACTATATTATTCCATCCTTTAGGTTCCTTTTTTTTAATCCTTCCCAGAGGATATTTTTCCATTGATATTTTTTTTGTAAGAGAGAGTGGAAAAGAGGGAGAGAGACAGAGAGAGACAAACATCATCTATGTGAGAAAGACAACACATTGTTTGGTTGCCTCCCATACATGCCCAACCAGGGCTTGAGATAGAGCCTATAACCAAGGTACATGCCCTTGACCAGAATAAAAACTGGAACCCTTTAGTGTGTGAGCCGATGCTCTATCCACTGAGCCAAACCAGCTAGGGCCATTAGGTTGTTTTTTTGTTTTATTCATGGTTTCCTTTGCTGTTCAAAAACTTTTTAGTTTGCTGTAGTTTCATTTTTTTCCTTTTGTTGTTGTTGCTCTTGCTTGAGGAGGAATATCCAAAAATATATTATTAAGAGTGATGTCAAAGACTCATATTGTCTATGATTTCTTCTAGGAATTTTATAATTTACTAGAGGCCTGATGCACGAAAATTTGTGCAAGAATAGGTCTTCTTTCCCCCAGCTGCTGGCACCAGCTTCTCTCAGGCACCTGGGCCACTGGCAAGCACCAAGGACCCTGGCTGGCTTCCCTCAGGCCCCAGTTTCATCAGGAAGGATGTCTAGAAGACATCCATTTAATAAATAAACCCTTTTATTATTATAGATGGTCTTATATTTTTAACTTTTTAATTTATTATGAGTTTATTTTTATATGTGGTATAAGAAAATGGTCTAATTTCATTTTTTGCATGTACCTACCAAGTTTTTCAACACTACTTATTGAAAAGTGTCTTTACCCCCATTGTATATCATTGCCTCCTTTGCCATAGATTAATTGACTATATAAGCAAATATTTATTTCTAGGCTCTCTATCCTATTTCATTGATCTATATATCTATCTTTATGACTGTATTTTACTGTTTTGATTATTGCAGCTTTGTAGGATAGTTTAAAATTGGGGATCATGATACTTCCCACTTTGCTATTTCTCAAGATTTCTTTGGTCTTTTATGCTTCCATATAAATGTTAGGATTATTTGCTCTAGTTCTAAGAAGAATGCCATTGGTATTTTAATAGATATTGTATTCAATCTGTATATTGCTTTATTATGCTTTACATAGTAAGGACATTTTAACAATATTAATCCTTCCAATACATGAGCATAATATATTATGCCATTTATTTGTGTTCTCTTCATTTTCTTTTTTCAATGTCCATAATTTTCTGAGTACATCTTTTATCTTTTGGGTTAAATTTATTTATAGGTATTTTATTATTTTACATAAAATTATAAATAGGGTTGTTTCCTTACATTTTTTTCTGATTATTTAGTATTAATATATATAAATACAATAAATTTCTGTATATTGATTTTGTATACTGCAACTTTACTGAATTCATTAGTTCTGATAGTGTTTGGTAGAATCTTTAGGGTTTGTGTGGACAGCATATAGTTTCTATTTCTCTATTTTTTTACAACATTTTAAAATTATTTTTTATATGCAAAAAATAGCCACACACTTCCTCAGATCTTTGCTCTGCTCTCTGAGATCTTAGGGCACAGATCTCAGAGGGCATAGACCTCTGGCCTTTCTTATCATATCTAATAAAGAGGAAATATGCTAAATGACCCTCACACTGTCGCAAAGATGGTGTTGCCCACAGCCAATGAGGAGGGAAAATGCTAATTGACTGCCCCACCCTCAAAGATGGCGGCAACCACAGCCAATAAGGAGGGAATATGCTAATTGGCTGCCACGCCCTCAAAGATGGCAGCGCCCACAGCCACAAGATGGTGGCGCCCAAGTCCCCTCAGCCCCCCAGCCACCCAGGGCCGGCCCGGGGCACAGCCAAGCCTTGGATATTGGCTGCCCAGCCGCCCAGGACTGGCCCTTGGCTCAGGTAACCAGGGCCACCGAGGCTTGCTCTGCCGGCAGTGGCAGCAGCAGAGGTGTGATGGGGGCATCGCCTTCCCCTGTTCGCCAGGTCTCCTTCCACCCCTGAGGGCTCCTGGACTGTGAGAGGGGCAGGCTGGGCTGAAGGACCCCCCTCCTGTACATGAATTTTCATGCATCAGGCCTCTAGTTATATAATAAATCCCTCATCAATACTCATGCCTGAATACATAATTTAGTTTGCTTTTTGGCCATGAACATCATGGGGGTCCTGGGAACATTTTTTTTTAAATTAAAGTTTCTCAGTCTCTTAGTTCAATCTGGTGGTCTATTTGCTAATATAACAAACCTAAAACCTTTTTCAGCATTGCATGAACTGAGTTGGATTCACTTCACACTTTTAGCCCCCAAATACACATTCATAATTCTTTTCAAGGTAGGCAGTCTGTAATAACCACTTTAGTCATGCCTGGTCTCTGTAGATAAGACCCTGAAGAATCTGAGCAGTTCTTTTGCCTGGGTGAGGTCAACCAGGTTCTGCTTAAATGCTTCAAGAATCTTAGAAAAGAATCTTTGAGCCATATACCACACATTTTATTTGATCTATATGTCTAGGTTATACTTTAAGGATATTTTGATGGTATAAAGATTGAGGATGAGAAAAAAATAATTTTCCAACTCTCAACTGAAGAAGTCTAATTACTAATGTGTTTTCTTTATATTTAATTTGCAAGTGGAGTTTATTTTTGATTGATGTCTGTCTTCTATATTTCTTTTAATATAGAACTACACTAAATGAACAGCACTTTCAACATTTTGCCAGGAGATATCCATAGGCAAATCAACAAATTCATTAATTACTCTTCCCAAGTTGTGGGAGGAGACAATTGGGCAACCATATTGCTATTAGATAATAAGATTACTTCTTATGCCAGCTTGCAAAGGAAATTTTTATATGATTTTTCTAGCCTTTGCTAACAGTTTATTCACCCCTTTCACAGCCTCTGCTGTTGCCTGGCCCCAGAGCCAATACCACATATTATTCTTTTATGTCAGCACATTCATGTTTATCTATTTTCATGACATAAAAAGAGCGCCTATTTGTCAGGTCAGTTTGGATTAAGTTAGGTGTCTAGTCTGACCTTGACAAAGTTCCTCTGTTGTCAGCTGAGTGACAACAGGCCTGTGAGGTCATGTACCTCATTACTCTAGCTAGTAAAGTGTGATTTTACATAAAAACATAACAGTGGATGTGTATGCTGTTTTGGAGTGGTATAAAATTTCTTCTGATCCACTCAATAGTTTTTCAAATAAGAATTATGTAATTAGTTTTCACAGCATTTTTTATACAACTGTGGTTTTATCTTCATCTATTTACTATACATAGAATCATGTGGTTTAAATTATCTTGACTGAATGAAAATGTGTTAGTTTTTAATTTATCTAATGAACCTAAGACAATGTCAATTAGATTATTTGATTTACACAGTGCTTTTATTGAACACTACAACTTGAGAAAACAACACTTTTTATAACAATTTGGTCATTGGAGATTTGGAGCATTAATCTTCTCTTCATCATTTAAATAATAAAATTAGTAAAGAGGACAAAGTTTTACAACTATTGTATTTGGAATACTTTACTGATGTAGTATAACTATATACAACTTTAGTATAAACATGATTTATATTTGATATTAGGATAATGTGTTTTGGGGGGATCTGTCATCATAATTATGCAATTATTGAAACTATGTGGGTATTCCTAGTGCCAAAATTACACCATCTATAGATATTGAAGGAAATTTTACAGATATATTTAAATTATATGTGTTATTATTATTTATTAATGGTAGTTGTTAGAGAATATTTCTTTTATTCACATCTTGCTTCTTAAAATGATTGCATTATTGTTTATTGTTAGTTTTTTAAAATTTCTTTATTGATTAAATTATTACATATGTGTCCTTATCTCCACATTACCCCCCCCCATCTCCCCCACTCATGCCCTCCACCCCCCCTATTGTCTGTGTCCTTTGGTTAGGCCTATATGCATGCATATAGGTCCAACCAAAGGACTCACTGTTAGTTTTTAGTTCTAATAAATTGGCTGATATCACTGCCTTAATTTCCTAGGGCTGCTGTCACAGAATACCACAAACTGGTCGGCTTACAACAACAGAACTTTATCCTCCTACAGTTCACAAACCTAACAATTTGAAATCAATTTGTCAGCCAGTGTTGCTCTCTCTTTAAGCATCTGGAGAAGGATCTGTTCTGTGCCTTTCCCTTAGCTTCTTGTGATGCCTGCAGTACTTAGTGTTCCGTGGCTTGTATCACTCCAGTCTCTGCCTCCATCGTCACGTGGTATTCTCTCCCTGTGCCTGTCTCTGTATCTGTTCTCTTCTTATAAGACAGCAGTCCTTTTGGATTAGAGATCACCCTGTTCCAGGATGGATGACCTCACGTTAGCCAATTATATCTGCAACAATGCCATTTCCAAATAACATAACATTCTTGAGATTAGAACTACAACATATCTTTGTCTGTGGGTGGCAGGGGCACAAGTTAACCCACAACATTCATAGATTTGGGAATTCAGCAGGTCTACTTGCCAGTTCAGGGTTTGCTACTTTCTAGCCATCCTGAAAGTAACTAGACTTGGAGCAATTAACTTCTCTAAATATATATTCATATTGCCCTGGCCAGTGTTTCTGTTTCTCAATGGTTGGAGCATCAGCCTGCAGACCTAAGGGGAACATAACCTGGGTTGCAGGTTTGATCCCCAGCCCCAGTCAGGGTGTGTACAGAAGGCAACTGACTGATGAGTCTCTCTCACATGAATGTTTCTCTGTCTCTTTCTCTCTCTTTCCCCTTTCCCTCTCAAAAAATAAATATGTGTTCACATCAATAGCATTGAAATAATAATACCTACTTAATAAACTTGTTGCAGTGATTAAAAGAGTTAACATAAAATCTGCAGGAGAATACAGGACCACAATAATTATTACATAAATATTAGCAATGGTGATTATGATGGTCATGAAGTAATACCTTCCTACATTGTGCTTGCAAAGTACATTTTCATATAAGTTAAGCTCTGAAAAGTTTTGCAGTATTGGAGGAAATAGACAGGTGAGCCTCAGATCTCTCTCTCACCTTATAGAAGCCTGGGCTATTGGATACGGAATGTACCATTTTTGAATCTTTCAAAAGTTTAGATTCTGTGTAGCCACTTCTTTAGCTTGATGAATATTTTCTACAAATTTTCTAAATAAACCATTCCATTATTTTGTTTACAATAAATGTAAACATAGGAGTCCAAAATTTGCATAGTTGCAGGCACTGTACAAAGAAAACTACAGACATTTATGAAAATTACTTTGTGTATATACTTATATATTTCTTTATAATTTATTAATTTTTTGAGAGAGAGAGAAACATCAATTTGTGGTTCCCACTGATTTATGCATTCATTGGATGATACTTATATGTGCTCTGACTAGGGATCGAACATATAACCTTGATGAATTGGGAGAGTGCTCTAATCATCTGAGCTACCCATGGCCTACTATGTATTTATAATCAAGTAACCATTTTGGACATACACGACTAGGCAGGAAAGACTTATAGAAAATATACAAAATAAATGTGTATTTTCCTAGTATTTAATATTAAGTAGCCCCCTTAAGGGGGGTATTTTTCCTTTAGGGTGGGTGAGTGAGTAGAAATCCCAATGCCCTTAAAATGTTTTTTAGTACTTTATAAATAATGAAATGAATATAACAGAGTCTAGATATTAATGGCACATATGGCAGTAGTGCAAAGGGAAAAAAAAGATTCTTTTCTAGCAAACCTTAAGATCTCTGTTAACTTTCTGAAAATAATGAGCATAGAAGTTCAGATAGTGGAGGGACAATGTGTGATGGACAGAATGAAGCTGTTTCATGGAGCAGACAGGACAAGAGTATTAACAGAAGGATAGATAGGACTCAGGAGGGAGAAAGAGAAGACCATGCAGGGCAGGGGCAGGGCACAACGGTGCATGTTTATAAACGAGAGAGTTAAGTGATATAGAACCCCGGAGAGAAAGGTATGAACAGGCAGGAAGAGAAAATACTAAGGGACATTTCTAAAATGCTGTTACTTTTTATTATCAAATACTTAGTACTGAAAAATAAAGCTAACAAAATTGTCTCATGTGGGAAACAATTGTAATTTCACATTATTTTATTGAAAGGAAAATCTATTGAAAAGAGAGGCTTCCTGCTTATCACATGAATACACTTATAGATTTGAATGTTGTTTTGCACTTCAATTCCGTACCTCTGGTTTGGCTGTAGAAGAGCAATGTACGCTGTGCCTGTCCAGGGGAGTTATTAAAAGTTGTTCATCCCGTGCTATTTTATTATGGTTTGGAAATAAGCCACATCAGTAAGTAATTTCTATGATTCAGTAAGGAATCTCAGAAGTTTCTCTCAGGTGCCATTTCCAGAAGAAGATTTTTCTTCAACAGGAAAGATCATTCTGTTTGCTGTTGACACTGTACCATTTGTGCCTGTCTGTCAATACTCTCCCTCTGCAGACTTTAAGGATCCTTACTCAGACCTCCTTTCCTTATTGATTGTGAGCTCATAAGCCACTCTGCAGAGCTGATCTTTGCAAATAGACTTTATCTCTTTCTTCATGTGCATCAATAATTCATTTGTATAACTTTTAAAATATTATTTCCAAGATGAATGCTGACCAGAGGAAAATAATGTGCATGAGCTATGTACTATGTTTGAAAAAATTATGCTAAAGGTATATATATAATCACAATTGAAAGAAGTTATTATTTATTGTGAACTGCCTGAATTACATATAAAATTATATTTAAAACATTCTATTGTTTTTAGAAAGGTTATAAGTAAGCAAAAAATTGGTGGAATGGCTATTTTTCTGTTTTGAAGTAAATATATAATGCTATGAAATTAGGTGATACATTCACTTCCATGAGTTCAAAACACTTTCAGTTAGAATTTTTCTGAGCTAAGAGGTAATAAATATAATTATTTATCCTTTAGGTCAAACACTGGTAAATAAGTCAATTATTCTAAGGAAATATAATGAGGAAATCAATGTAGTGACTAAATTCTTATCTTGTAACCCAACACACGACAGGAATTTCCATTCCTTTTCACAAAATTCAAAAATTTCCTTGACAGAAAAATGTCAGAAGATATCAGAGCTCATTCAGTATTCTATACCATTAGGTTTATTTACACATTATCCACATTTTAAAGTTAATAATATTTACATGTCCTGATGTCACTAAGAAGTCTCAACCAATGGATGATGCCATTGGGATTTTGCTTTTTCCCTCTCCAAAATAAACAATCTAATTTTACACTTAAAGGAACTTGAAAAAGAACAACAAAGCCCAAAGTGAGTAAAAGGAAGGAAATAATAAAATCAGAACGAAAATAAATGCAATAAAGTCTAAAAAAAATATAAAAGATTAATGAAACCAAGAGCTGCTTCTTTGAAAATATAAACAAGATTGGCAAACCTTTAACCAGACTCATGAAGAAGAAAACAGAGAGGACCCAAATAAATAAAATCAGAAATGAAAGTGATAAATGAACAACTTACACCAGAGAAATACAAAGAATTATAAAGAAATATTATGAGCCCTAACTGGTTTGGCTTAGTGGATAGAGCATCGGCCTGCAGACTGAAAGGTCCCAGGTTCGATTCCAGTCAAGGGCATGTACCTTGGTTGAGGGCACATCCCCAGTAGGAGGTGTGCAGGAGGCCGCTGATCAATGTTTCTCTCTCATCGATGTTTCTACCTCTCTATCCCTCTCCCTTCCTCTCTGTAAAAAATCAATAAAATATATTAAAAAAAGAAATATTTTGAACAAGAATATGCCAAAAATTGGACAATCTGGAAGAAATGGATAAACATACAATTTTCTAAAACTGAATCAGTTAGAATCAGAGTATCTGAATAGACAGATTAACTGGTGAAATTGAAGCAGCAATCAAGAATTCTCAGCAAATGAAAGTCCTGGACTGGACAGCTTCACAAGTGAATTTTATCAACCTTTAAAGAACTAACATCTATTCTTCTCAAACTAGTCAAAAAAATTCAAGAGAAGGGAAGACTCCTAAGCTCATTTTATGAGGCCAGCATTATCTTAATCTCAAAACCGGATAGAGACACTACAAAGAAAGAAAATTATAGGCCAATATCCCTTATAAGCATCAGTGCTAAAGTCCTCAACAAAATATTAGTAAACTGGATTTAGCAATACATTAAAAAGATCAACACCACGATCAAGTGGGATTTATTTGCAGATGCAAGGTTAGTACAATATCTGCAAATCAATAAATGTGATACATCACATAGACAAAAGATGGCCAGAATCTGATGAAAAAGTGCCATGGTACTCTTGTAGGAGAATATCAAAGGCATAGAGACTTAGCAATACATTCTGGCTCACTGAAAGCTTATAGTGAAGGTGAAGCAACAGATCTATCCAAAGTATCACTTTAATAACTTCAAACAAGATAAATTGGGTGGTGCCAGGGAAAGCAAAGTAAGAGCCTCTGAAAATTCACCTTTCTATAAAAGCAACAATAAATGGCAAACATTTTCAGAATCAAATTTTTGAAGACTCTGGAAATTAACTAAAGGCATGTAACAACCTGAGAGCATTTAGTTAAGAAATGAGCTGAATCTCATTAACAAAGGTTAGCTTTGGGGCACTTTTAGCATGCCTTAGTCCTATCCTGCCATCTCAGCTCAGTAGTCTTGAAAACAATACATATTCTTGACTTCCAGGGGGCAAAATGGAGCTAGTGGGGCTAGCCTTCTTTCAGGAGAATCGACATGATTTTATCTGTCTAGTATTTCCCTGGAAGATAAAGACTAAGATAAATCTCCAGTTTAACAGGGTAGCTAATCTTTTCCTTCTAAAACATAAGTTTCAAATTTGTTTCATTTTTAGTTTTATTTTTTCCTCCAGATTGCTTTATGCATACTTGATTTGATTGATTCTAAATAAATTTGCACCATGACTGGGTTTATGTGAACATATTGCTTCTTTACGTGTGGAGTCACTGAATGGGAGAATTGTTCATTTACCTGTAGAAATAATTATCATTTTATAATAATCCACAAATGTTTGCTCAATACAAAGCTTTAATTGGAGTGTCAAATAATTTGTCCAGTATACTTAATTATTAGGCAACTAGGATTAATCTATCAATTTTATGTTTTAAATAACTGGTGTGTTTTATTTTGTTGGATTAGATATTGATTAAAAATAAAGAACTCCATAACTTTGAAGTGACCCTGAGCTTACATTTTGCACAGTAATAAAATAAAAATCTTTGCTTTCCTTCTTCATAAGCATCAGTTGCTTAGAGATATAGAGCTTGCTTTTTTATTTTCTCAAAGGACATTGCTCTATGCATGTGGGATAGTCTTAATCATCATCACTGTGAATATATTCTATATTTGGTCAGCCAATATATTCTCTCTATAAACGGCAAAGCATTCAATGATGAGATACTGGTTTCCAGATTGCTTTTTGTAACTCTAGCATTTGCTTTCTTGAGCAGCCTAGCATTAGGTAGGTACCATGTGGCTAGTAGATTTAATTGTGCATTGTGTTCTTGACAAACAAAAACAAAACAAAAACCTGAACAGATGATAGTAAACTCTTATTTGTATAAATACTTTTAAATTATTTGCTTTCCCTTCCCTCCTTGCTTTCTTTATAACTTCCTTCCACTTTTCTTCATTTTCTTTAGGGACATCACACCAACATTACAGTTCCAATGACTGAAAGAATAATAAAGGTGTTTAATTTTCTAATTTGCAAAATTAATCTAGCGCCAGCTATGAAGTATTATGTAAGTACACTTACATATCCTATCAGTAAATATTAGGTCACTAGATTTGTACTTGCAATATAGGGCAATTTTCTTAGGAAACTATTTACATTTTTCTGTACAAGAAAAGCTACATCATTTCTCAAATTTCAGAATTAAAACAAAGTAAAAAAAAAAGAGGGTGAAAGTAATTTACTAGTAGACTTAGATTTTTCATTGATTTTCTAAGATCATATTAGCATTTTAAAAATATGTTGGTTGTCTAGATAGATATTCAGAGAATAGAGTAGCCTAAATTAAAAGCATACCAGAAATTAAAATTATGAGTGGTCCAGTTTTTCACTTTGATAATCTTCATTTTCCCCCTTGAAATGCAGTTATCAAACCATTAGGACCATAACCGACAGAAGCTCATTTCTTATATTTCCACTAGAGGCCCGATGCACGAAATTTGTGCAAGGGTAGGCCTTTGCAGCCCGGCTGCCTCCCACCCTCCTGGTCCTGACTGCCTCCATCTGAAGGTCGTCCCAAAGGTCATCTGGAAGGTTGTCCGGACGGTCGTTCTGCTGTTCGGTCGTTCAGACGATTTGCATATTACACTTTTATTATTATAGATATTGGGACAGCATGGATTTATAACAAAGAAACCAAATTATGAATTTGGAGTGAGATATATATGTGAGAAAAGTATTTCAATGTCCATATTTAAATATGAAGTTAGTCAAATTTAAGGATTACATGTAAGGAGACCGATGCATAATAGATACTTGTTGTTGTTTTTTCCTCCCAACCACACAATCTCATTTAGGCTTTGGCAAAGAACTAACAAATAACTTCATCTAAAACCTTAATAATTCCACACTCAAGAAAAAAATAATGTAAATGCCAGTACCTCACAAGTTTCTTCTGCAGATTAAATGAGTGAATATATGACAAGCCTTTAGCACTGTACTCAGCAAACAACCACTCAATAAATTATGGTTATTTTCATACACAGCTTTATAGTGAATGTTAATTTGAAAAGTAGTCAAAAATAATACGACATTTGTCTCATTCCCCTCCCACTATTGCAAGGGGCAAGGATAGTCCTTAATTTGTCCTCTGTATATTGCCAAAGGATCTCAGTGAAGACAGCAACCTACCATGAAAATATCCACAGTTGTATTCTATGTGTCTTTAAGGGGAAGATTATAGAGAGTGCAATGGGTTAGATCTTGCTGATGTGATCTAACTTCTACTTTACCTGTGCCATCTGCAGTTGTTACTAGCACTACCCCTTCCAATATTCTCCCACCCAACTTGCCATAAGGGTAAAAGTGAAATATAAGCAACTTGATTTTCTCTTGTACTTCAAGTTCTCCTTTGAGTAACTCTGTGACATATTTTCTCCTTTTTTCTATATAGTATTTTATTGCAGATTTGGAATAACTGTCTCCAAAATAATTATTCTATGCAATAATTTTATATGTAGCCTTTTCATAATGTAGATCAGAAACTTGCATTTGTGCCTCATTCTTCAAAAATAGATATTTCGCTTGTTATCCTGAATTGTTTTTCTTCTAGCCTTAAGAAACCATTAAAAAATCAGAATTCATAAAAATCGGTGCTCCTGGTCTGACAGAAATTTTAGTATATCATTATAGCAAATGACTGTCCATCAGCATACTAGGCTATGACATATATTTTCATTTATGCTTAAAGGAAGAGTTTGATAGGTTGTATATTATAAACACTTGGTAGTCATTGCAAGTTATTCTGTAAACTCATTAAAGGCATGGTTATAAAAATATGCATCTTAATTAGGTAATCCCAACTGCAAGTTCTTGTGCTCAAATAATGAAGTTAAAGTAGCATATAAAAAATCCTCCTTCTCAGAGGCATGAATGATTACTATAGTGTCTTATAACTTGTGTAATTTAGATCTTGGATGGTTTTCAAAAAGCCTACTCTAGACATAAACATTCATAATATCCAAGGATAAGGCTTGGCTTTGATGCCATTTTTCCTGAGAGGCGTTTTTATAACAACCAGAGTAGGTCTCCCAGTCTATGCTTTTGTTTATTGGGCTTTTAAAAAAAAATATATATATATATAGCAAATTACATGGGCATTTATTTTTATGCTTCTGATCTTGTGATTTTTGCCACTCTCTCAGATTGAAAGTAAGCTCAGTGAAGACCTATTGTTATATTGTAAATCAGGAGACACCATCATCAATAAGCCAAATTTATTTGGAGTCCTATTCATTTTCACTAGCGCTAGCGGGCCCAGAGGAACTCTTGCTTCTCAAATTCTGGGGCCCAATATGGTGGAAGTCATTTCAAATTATATGTTTTCCAGCTCTTTGTTTTCCAAATTTGGAATGAGACTTCCGGACCTTCTGAGAAAAAGTCCTGTTTGCTGGGACAGGGCCATGAGACCATATCTCAAGGCCTGGCCTGGCGCCAGCACTGACAGCTCTGTCTGGGGTATAGTTTATGGCCTCTCTGGAATGGGGAGTAGTCTTATTTTCCCTATTAAGCAAACAAATGTTTACAGAAGCCAGAATATCAGGGCTAAATTTTTAAACAGCAGTTTTTACCCAAGATGGAGGTTACTATGCTTCACTATGACTTTTGTTATCTATCCAGGTCTGCACATTTTTTTTGTGTTTTTTTTTAAGTGCCTTAGTGAATACATACTGAGCCTCAGAGGATATTCCAGGTTAAAGCATTAGAACACTCAGCAGAGTGCTGGAAAATAGAACAGTTTGCAGATGATGCATTCATGGTGGTGGTGATGGTGGTAGGAAGGTGTCATTGAGCATAGAACTCTTACAAAATCTTCCAGTGTTTTGGCAGACTGCATGCTTCCAGCACAACTCCTTAGCTAAACTGGAGCTTTTACTTTACCAATGTTATTAGTCAGAAAGACAATTTTTAAATCCTTGAATGCCAGAAGGAGAAAAAAACCTACCACTTAACCCTGAATTATTTAAGTCTTAAGGAATGAGAAAAATAAAATAAAGATAACTCAAAATAAGAGAAGACAGGAATAAACATTTGTATATAAATGAATGCAAATCATGAAAAAAATGGCCAAAAATAAACTGTACATTGTGTAGTGGTACATTCAATAAAACATCTCCTAAGAATGTTTCTATCAAGCCACGTCACCCAGAGGTTGCTGGTTACAGAAGTCGTGGTTACAGTGCCCTGCCCTTTATACCCCAGGGTGATAAAAAATACTGCATACAAAATGAAGATCCTACAAATCAATACTTACCACTGTTCCAAATCCCCAGTGAGCACTTATAAATGTCATTATGTTAACTTATCAAATTTCCAGTTGATATAGACTATCTCTTTATGTCAAAATGTCTTTTCTTCAAAAGAGGATTATTGTTGTTCCTGCTGTCACACCCTGGCAGCCAATTGCTCACTGAAATATCCTCTCTGATGCCCTTTAGCCCTGTGCTGGTGTAGATAATTGACACTACATTTAAAAATCAGTTGGAAAAAGAAACATTTTGACTTGTTCCTCAAGTATTCCAATGAACTAAGATTATGTCTTGTCTTTGTGAATTCAATTATTAATTGATCAATCACTTTGCTCCGAAATGACTGATGGTGGAGGATTTTCTGTGCCTCCAAGGAAATTAAATGCAAATCTATGTCAGTCATCTGTTAACAAAAGCTCCTTTTTGGAATCCACAGGAATACAAATGGAACACCCTGCAGCGGATTTGGTAAACTGTAACTCACTCCCTTTTATTTAGTTTTCCTTAATAGCCCCTTATATAAGGTGCCTGTTTGATTTTTCTCTGACTTCTCTCCCTTAAAAAGGAAATTGATTTGAAGGTAATATATCAAAGTACTTAACACTGATAACAAATTAGAGTTCTGCCTTTTTTCTTTTTTAGATAAGTTTCTAGTGGAGAGAGAGGCTTTTAGAAGGCTGGGTACAGAATAAGCCCTGAAGTCTCAGATATCTGGAACTTCAAGGGCAGGAGTGATTCTCCCTTTGAGATTTTCTTTTTTAAATCATAGGCAGAGAGAGCATAGTCATTTTCTGAAAAATTGAGTGAAGTGGTTTTTTTTGTTTTGTTTTGTTTCTCCCCAGTACCCTGTGGTACTGATAATTCATTTTAAATAAATATTTTGGCAACAATAACTAAAATATAAAACATTTAAGTATCTAATGTATATCATATTGAGTGAAACTTTATCTGCACTAACATTATGTCTTGCCTTATCCAATGAGTTCTGGTACATGCATTTCCCCTTCTCTCCACCAATGAAATGATAAGATGAAGAGCAGGTCACAGTGAACAAGCTATTTTTCTTTTCTTTTCTTTCTTTCTTTCTTTCTTTCTTTCTTTCTTTCTTTCTTTCTTTCTTTCTTTCTTTCTTTCTTTCTTTCTTTCTTTCTTTCTTTCTTTCTTCTTTCTTTCTGTCATTCATTCATTCATTCAAATATTTAGTTAAGCTCTGGCCAGGGTTGCTCGGTTGGTTGAGCTCCTCCCATGCACTGAGACCCTGCTTGTTCTAGTCCTGGTCAGAGCACATGCCCAGGTTTTGGGCTGGAAATTGTACAGTGTGTAGTGGTACAAATTTACTTAACCTTCCCCTTGTCAAATAAGATGCCGTTTTTTATTACTTAAATAAGAAAAGATGAAAAACATCACATCTCTGTTATTCATGAACTAGCAGTCCCTTGGAGAAGACCCAATAATTATTCAGGTCTGTGATGCCAGTGATGACCCTTGACAGCACCTCAGACTGGAATTCCTGACTCAGAAATGTTCAACCCATTTTTGACAGCATCACATTGCTGTTAATAGGTAGGTGAATCCTTCCCTGTGGCCCAAATGAAAAAATAAATACAGAAGAGCTCAATTATTCTGACACAATCATCATTCTTGATAATCTCTGAGTCATCTTGGACTCTTTCTCTCCTATACCTCACCTAAGATTATCAAGTGTTTTTGGTTCTACTCTTTAACATTGTCAATATTTTGTGACTCTTACTTCTGTGTGTATCTAGTAAAAGTTAATGAACTCCAAAAGTCCACTGTCTAAACCTCTTTTTGTCACTTTATTTAAATCTAGTGTCTACTTACCCAATTTAATGTCATAGCTCAAACCTGAAGTCTCACCCTGTCACACATTGACAAATACCAATGTCTTTATTTTTTTTCTACCTCGTTATCTTTTTTTATTCCAGGAGATTTAGCATTCAGGCCCACAAAACAAAGGCTTAGCCTCTCAGTCTCTTGGCATCCTTACCAATTGTGACTGCATCGAATTCATATATCCACACATGACCATGACCACACTTGGGCACTTGTAGGTCTAGTAACATCTGCAGTATTCTCAAAAACTTACTCTCTGTGGATACCTTTATTTTCACAGTTCCTTATGATTATTAGTCTCATAATAACTGTTCTCTAAACAAACTGATACTTCTAGTCCAAAGAACTCTTTAATTTCTTTCCATATTAGCCACTTCTTTCTTTATCGTACCTGATTTTTCAACCTAACATTGAATCAGATTCTGTCAAATTGCCTCTGTTTTGCTTCAATCGCGCTGCTGAGATCAAAGACTCACCTACATTAAGTCCAAGTGTCTGTTCTTTCAGTGTCTACAAGGTTTCAAAACGTGCTGCTGAGAAAAAATCATGTACCCTGCGGGCTGAATATATCAACTATTGACTCATAGTTCCCACTCATCCTCACTCTCAGCAGATGAATTAGGAAAACTAGAAATAGACGCATTGGCAGGCCAATTTCAGAACTTGCTCTCACCCTACATAAAGCTCACTAACATAGTATCTATTCTTGCCTACATTTCTCCTATTCCCTGGATGAACTTGCTCTCTCCCCAATAAAGCTCACCAACATAGTATCTATTCTTGTCTGTAGTTCTGTCCTCTGGATGATGTGTGTCTGTGAGGAGCCTCTCTACCTGATTTTTGAGTGCCTTGTTGCTTAAAAGTTGTATGGTTAGGATGGGTTTGAATCCTGGTTCTGCTGCTTACTATCTGTCTGATTTGAAGTAATAGTCATTGCTCAATGCCTCTGCTTTCTCCTCTTTAATTAAAGATAAGTGATAAATATCATTGTTATTGCTATTCCTGAAGGTCATTGACTACTTGTCCTAGTAGAAACAAATACATTTCAAGTATCTTTCTCTTTCTTAATTCTCCCTGTCTTCCCCAGACTGACTGCTATGATTACTTTTCAATTTAAAGGTTGATCTCTTCCCTCTACAACCTTAGTGCCAATTTCTGGACTATTGATTTGTGCTTTTGGCTACAATGACTTGTGTGGTTTGTTAGAGACAGTTTTAAAACCTCCTGTCTTATGATCACCGAAGAACATTGTCCCTAAGACTTCAGAAAGCTTATAAACCCTTTCCCACTTGAGACAGTTTCAAATAGGTATTTATTCAAATAAAATATAAATGAACTAAATTCCCTTTCAGGAAATTAGCATTGCAAAAGGCAACTAGCAAAATCACTTTATGTCAGATGTGATTATATAAGGAATTTAGTTTCTCATAATATTATCTCAGTTTCCTCATTATGATGGGAACTGTGTTTTGGCAGAAAACTCACTTTGGATTGCTTCCAATGAAAAATGACCTCTTTCTACTCCTCTTCATGTACGTAGTGCCCTTGTAGAGATCTACCATTAAATTGTAAGATACAGGGTTCAATGGACAAGGATTCTATTATTTTTTAAATAGTATTTTAATCCCCCTTTTCTCTCATTCCGTTTCTGTATAGTCCTTTAATTTAAATCTAAACACATAGATAGTGGCCTATATCCATTTCAAGATTTCCCCAACTATAGTTCAATTTACCTCCAAAAATTGATTTAATGGTTAAAGAAAAAGTATTCTACGGAGGTGGGGTGAAGAAAATGAAAAATAATAACATATTGACGTGCAGGTTCTTTCCGCGTTTGATCTGACACATATGCAAATAAACCCTGAATACTTGCTCAGTTACTTCCCAGGTCAGTTTCCCCCGTGAATAAACTAAATGATATTCAGAGGGGCTGGTAACTTCTGGCTAATACATCATTCCTCTATGTCGATGGGTTCACCTTGGTCTATAAATATCTCAAGATTTTGCTCCTTAAAAGAATACATATTGTACATACTATTTAGTGTAGCATATGCTTACTAAGTACTCAAAATAGTTCTAAGGACATTATAAATAATAACTAATTTAAGCCTCATAATCAGCCTAGATGGTAAGAACTATTAATTTATTTTCTTTTCATGCATAAGAAACCAGAGCCCAGAAATGTTAATTACTTTCCTCAGGTGCCACCTATCACTTTAGTGTTTCCAGGATGATGGCTAATGCTCTTTTATGGAGTTCTGCCCAGGAATCACTAGTCACCTTGAAAGACCTGGGACATCACTTACCAATGATGCTTTGTCGTATGGTATTTCAAGTATAGATTTTAATTTAAACGTTGTGGTCTCCACCTAAACAGATTGTCAAGTATGGTTCAATTGTCAACCATCTGTATTGACCTCAGGAATGTCAGGTGTATAATTAATGATCACTAGAGATATAGCAGGTTTAATTGTGGGTCTCTACAACATTCAGATAGATGACTATCACCGCTCTATTTTTCAGAGAGCCAAGTGTGCCATTTGAGCGTGAAATTCCCCTCTAATTCTTTGCAATAACGTAAACAAGTATTAAAAACATAATCGCTTTGTCATTTACCAGATATTATTCTATTTCACCAATCCAACTTTGAAGCCAAGTAAACTGCAGCCCTGAGTAGCACCATATGGCAAACATTATAACAATTAGTGTTAATACACACATGGTATAATAAATAAAAATAAGAATATGTAGAAAGTGTAGAGTGAGCTTCTTAGTATGTAGTTCTCTATCCTACAAATATGCATCATTTGATTTTATAAATGATTTAAAATTAAGTGCCTAAAGAGAAGTCATATTTTTATATATTATATATTAATTATTGGATTTGTCAAGTAGTTAAGAAGAAATTCCAGGCACTGTGGTCAGGATTGAATATACAGTGTTCTCATAGAATTTAGATAAGTAGGGGAACTATATTAAATAAAAATATAAAAGTAAATGCTTAGTTCCAATAAGGAGAAGTACAGGGAGCATTCATTCTATGAGGCATCAGCAGGTTTGTCAGGAATGTTCTGTGAACTGAAATAAGAAGGAGTTGTAACTACCAGCTGTGGTGGGAGTTTGTTTGGACAAAAGATTCAGAACATTGACAACATTGTGTATGAAGACCCTGAGCCAAGATGACAATTAAAAAATGGAAATATGTTTTAAAATTAAGTTTAATGAGGACTAAGAAATTTTTTGACACAAAATCTTCATAGTTTCTTAATAATTTTTCTTTTAAACAAATATAAAACTCTTTACAAATTAATTTCAAAGGACACTAACAGCAATGTTTAAATTTTAAATCTATAGTTAACATATGAGATGAGATAGATCTTAATCATTAATCAGACAGTGCAACCAACAAAATTTCTCAGATGGGTAAACAATAGTTGCACTTCTATTTTTAATTTGGAGAAACTGAACTCATTTTTCTAGTGGCACATTTTTTTTCTCTCTTATTTGAATTATTTGACTTTTGTTCTAAATTTGGTCTTTGACTCCCATTCTCGATACAAAACTCCAGAAACCCTTGTGATTTCCTGAGTGATGGGAGTGACTTTTGTTCTAATGAGGCCATTTTGGGTGGACTCCTGTGGCTCCAGAATGAGGGCTGGTCAGGGGAAAGACCAAGCCATGATGAGACCCTTGGAATTTTCAGCCCTGACTCCTGTTCTCTTGAGAAGGGATGTGTTGAAAATGGAGTTCCTGTCAGCCATGCCTATGTGATGAAGACTCCATAAAGTCCTAAAAGTGTGGGGCTCAGGGCCATCCAGCTTGGTAAACATGCAGAGGTGCTGGGATGGTGTCATGTCCCAAGAGGCCATGGAATCTCCATGCTCTTCCCACAAACTTTCCTGCTGCATCTCTTCCCTTTGGCTATTCCTGACGCTGATTTCAGTATTTCATAGTAGCAACTCTTTTCTTTGAAATATTTTTAAAATGTTATCATCTTGTGTTTTGCTCCCATTCAGGGGCGAACCACTCCATGAATCATGACATTGAACAAACACTAATTGGGATAGGTGCTTCAGTGGGTGTAGGAGTTGCCTGCTGACTAAGGGCATCAGTCCAGGTCCTTCCAATTGCTAAATTTCACCAGATTTACATATATCTAGATAAAACAAATCTGTCAGTCTACTACTGCAATGAAATGATGGAAATATGAAAGTTGAATTAAGTCTATGACCAGGTGAATTCTGAGGGGAGTCAGGGTAGAGAATAGCTATCATACAGATAGGAAATCTTAGAATTTCCAATTGTGAATCCTAATAAATGCAGCTAAAGAAAGATCAGATAAAAACTCTTTATTTGCAGGTATACATTGAAATTAATACTTGGAAGAAAAGTATTTGAATCTTAAATATTACAGATTGAATAAAAGGAAGTCTTAGAAATATTTATCCATATTTTCTATCAGTGAGAACTGTGCTTATAAATATTTATTACATTTCAGATAATAAGTGAGTATAAATAAAAATCAATGTAAGGACTCCAGTGCTATATACTAAATAATGTGTCAATTATAAGCAATCATATAAAACGTGTCACATATTTTTAATGGATATATCATTGAAATGGTTTTAAAGGTGATTTAGTTTTTTTATACAAATAATTAAAGTAATGGCTTTATACACTCATTAGAAAAATTGCTTTTAAGTCTTTAATGAGTTTCTGGAGTACATATGTAAATCAAGAAAATAAAGGTTTCATTATTCAACCACAAAATATTAATAAGGCACCTGTTACACACCATTCATTGTTAGTGTCAAGAATAAAACAATCATTTACAAACAGCATTTCTCTTGAAGAAGCTCTCTATTCCTTAGCAGGGAACGAGACAATAAACATCTTTTTTTTTTTTTTTTTTTTTTGCAAAAACCCATTAATACAAAGTAAAATCTGATAAAAAAGAAAAGCAATCCTAGCTTTTGGGATCTCAGTGTTAGCAGCATCACTGACAAGACCTCAGTAACATGGAAACATGTACAGAGCAAATTTTAATTTAGGACCTAATGGACTTACAAATATGGATTATTTTCTAAACCAAATATTTCTGATAATAAAACTTCAGATGTAAAGATGGTCTCATTTTTTGGCAAATTTGGAATAGAGCAGTTAGTTCAAGGCTTGAACCTAGATAATTTCCTTATAACATTGATTCTTTATAAATATGCATAATTTTTGACTATAGCAATACAAAATATAAACATGTATGATAACATCTAAATTAAATAAAATCTGTAATGAATCAATCAATAAAGGAAACCATCTTTTTAATTTTAGGTTGCTTATCAAAGCAGGTCCATGTACACTTTTTTAAAATTAAAAGTATTTGGATAGCATTGATTAATAACATTATATAGATTTCAGGTGTACAACTTCATAATATGGCATCTGTATACGCCATTGTGTGCTCACCACTTGAAGATTCCTCTCATTCTACCACCAAGTGTTTGACCCTCTCTCTCCTCTTCATCCCCCTCCAGGTGCCCTTCCCCTCCAGCAACCACCATTCTGTTCTCTGTGTGTATAAGTTTGTTTTGTTCTTTGTTCCTCTGGTCTATATCCATGGTCATCTAGTTCCATAGTCAACATATGGCAATTTGTTTCTTTCCTGTAAACATTATGTCAAGGTGTTCCTCTTCTTCCAATTGCTCCCATATTCTCCTACCTAGAAAATACCTCACACACTTTACAGTGTTAGTAGGTCACTTTGCTGTAAGGTCTTTCATGACTGTGATCCATGGAGACGGACCTGCCTTTAAATACGCCCTCCCCACTCCAGCATTCTATCATGATGCCTACCATAGTCAGTTTCACTTAAATGTTAGTTTCTCCTTACTCAACTGTAACTGAGGCATGGGTGATATCAAGTTCAGTTCTCTGAGTCCACTGTATGGAACCACGTTTAACAGAAATGACGTCCTCAAGAGCCACTGGATGAGTTGAAAATAATAGAAAAAAACAGGAAATAGGGTGACAATAGAGTAAGTGGTTGATAGCTGGAACTCCGGATCCAGAGATATGAGTTCAAGCAAGTGTGCCCCTGGGGAGCTAGTAGACATTCTTTCAAATATGTGCATTGGAGGTGTTGAAATAATGTGTGCAGAATGGTTGGTAGGGAAAATTGCATATAATAGGCGCTGAGTAATGTGTATATATATATATGTATATTCAGAGAGAGAAGGAGAGAGGGAGAGAAGGATAGAAACATCAATGATAAGAGAGAAAGAATCATTGATCAGCTGCCTACTGCAGCCCCACGCTAGGGACTGACCCTACAACCCGTGCATATGCCCTGACTGGGAATTGAACCGTGTCCTCCTGGTTCATAGGTAGTTGCCCAACCACTAGCAACACCGGCTGGGTTGAGTAATATATTTTACACATTTTAGAAATGAATAGTTTTAACAATCTGCACAATTCCTATAAACTGGACTGCCCAAATTGCAACCAAGGGTTAGAAGTGCAAGTTCATTCACTTGGTACACATTGCAAACAGCGATTGTCTCACCATTGCATTGGCTGCTGAGGCTGTATCCATGGCTAGGGCTCAGGGCTGAATTACACTGTTCTAAAGGCACTTGAAACTGCAGAGTCCTAGGAGGCAGCATGAGCTGGACACACCTGTGGTCCCCAGAAATTGAGGAAAGGAAGGATCTGGTGTCCCTGTGGTTCACAGAGGAAGGAGGACAAACGGCATACATATTCCCCCAAACCGCACAAAATCAGAGAAAAATAATTTCCTCCAAATAAAACCGATACCTTTGTGAAATGTGAACCTTTCTCGATACTAAACTGTCTAAAATTTAATTCAAAGTTAATTATATTTTAAGCAGTAGAGAACATTTTTATAGATATTTAACATCCTTAACCATGGAATGTGAGCTGCTATTTTGAAAAAGCTGGGAAGGCTTTATTCCTAAACTCTAAAAAATAAAGGGGGGAAATGCTCTTTACTTTGGAAATGCATATTTCTCTACTCCTTGACAATGAAAAGTGCAATTAAACCTTATTTAAAAGTTAATTTTCATGAGATTAAAAAAGTAAAATTAGAGATGTTCACCTCATTACTGTTGACAAGAGAAAGCTTATAAACATAGCAGTTAATTCGGCATAATGACATTGGAAGGGATCAATTCCTCACTGAGATACCCTGAGATACACACGAAAGATGGAGCACTTCCATTAAGTCTATTTGTTTCATGAGAGGAGATTATACAGTGACCTTTTCTTTAGCTGCCTTGGTTTCTCCATTTTTAATCATTATGCAAGATTTGGTAGGAATCCTTGCTGACACTTTGCTCCTCAGGGGGCAATTAAGAGAGTAGTGAATTCTCTGGAAACTGGAAATCATTTCACTTTACTGTTGAAAATGACAGGAGAGAGGCTGGCGTGTTTGGTCTGTCAGAGCATTCTTCCAATGTTAATAACTCAAGAATCCATAAATTTGTGCTTAAGGAAAATTACATATCCAAAAGAAAATTATAAAATACACATCACAAATAGATCAGTTACTGTGAATGCTACACTATACGAAATGTAGAGCTCTAGTCCTACATTCATCATTTTGCACACATATACTTAATTTTTTCCCTATCAAATCTGCTATTTTGGTTTTTGTCTATCTTGCTCTTTCTATGTTATATTTCCAAGTTATGTTACTTTGCTGTAGATTTTATTTTTGAAAGTTGAAAAAAGGGTAACATTAGCATTATTTTCTTATCAAAGCAAATTAATTTAAATTTAACAATTATTTGATTGTTGCTGAAATATTTGGATATATATTTAGGAAAAATACTTAGAGTAAAATGTAGTATCAGAGGCTTATTATTCATAGCATGTGCCATTTGGATGTTTGTCAAACAAACTCCCAAATCTTGGTTTGTTTTCCTCTGGTTTCAATGTCAATGGGGATGACCAGTGGGTTTCTTTTCCCTCTCATGGTGTCACTGTCCCTAAGAGTCCCTGATTTTTCTACTAGACCTTCTGAGGGAGAGAGATTGTACCATGAAGGTTTTAGAGGCAGCAGGGCTTTTGTGCATGTTCCCATCCCTATATTTCACTACCCAGAAATCCAATCTGCAGTTCCAGGTGACCATCAGGGGCTGCAATGTAGTCTTGACATTTTTCCCAGGAAGGACATGAAGAAAGATATTGGTGGTCAGTAGGACTCTCTGTAAGAATAAGTTTCCTTTGAAACTCGTTTTAATAAATTTCAACTTGAGCTATCTATCTTCTTTGAAGCAGATATTTATTATTTGAAGGTATAATTACTGTGGCCACTTCTTTCTTAACTAGTAAGGGGGGGAGATGAAATGTAATTATAGTTACAAATTATATATATTGATATCCCAAATTTCCATCAGCAGCCTAAACCTTCCCTGTGAACTCCAGACTTGTATAGCTGATCGCCTGTTGCCATATTCAATTACACATCCAGTCCTATTTAATGGTCACTCCATTCATGTGGATGCCTGATTGTACTCCTTCCTTCGTACCCTGCTTCTATCAGCATGACTTGCCAGCACCACCTTCAAAGTATACCCAAATCTGCTACTGAAGCTCCCTGGCTCAATCCAATATTATCTCTTTACTAGCTTTTAAAAATAAATTCCCAATGGTCCTCTTCCTCTGTGCTTGACAATTACATATTATTCACAAAGCAGCCAAAGTGATTAAACAAACAAACACACACAAAAAAAATGAAAAAAACAACAGTGACACCTTAGAGTCTTTAACTTGATCTACAGACCCCCATTATCTGCCTCAGACAACTGTGCTCTGACCCCTGACTTCACCTCCTGTCTTCTCTCCCTTCACTGGGCTTCATGCCCACTGGCCCCAGGCTTGCCTCTGCATGACTGCTCCTTCTGCAGACCTTCCCTCTGTTTGCTCCCTCATCTCATCAGGCCTCTGCTCTAAGGCTTCTCAGTGAGACTCATGTATTCAATATTCAGTATCACAACCACCAGCTCAGGGTGTGCCTGGGCCCCGTTCTCAGCTGCATTTTTTTGTAGAGGTCTTCCTCCAAATTTATCACTAACTACTACCTGTAACCATGTGTGAGCACAGAAATAGCATTTTATTACTATCAGCCACTGAGATTTCTTTATCGTTTTTTTCATTTGTTTTTGTTTGTTTGTTATTGTTACTGGAACATTCCGCCAAAGCAGTCTAAAATATGTTAAACAACCTCTATTTTAATTGCTTTTAAAATTGCCCGTTTTTCTGCACTAGAAGGCATTTTTCATCGTAGCAGCAATTTTGTATATTTTATGTTCTGCTTTATTCCCAGTGCCTAGAGAGCAGCTATTATAAAGTGGGCTGCACTTCAGTAAATGCCTGTTTAAGAAATGAATATTTAAGGTGTTTTCTCTCCCCATTTATACTGGGGAGGAACTTACAGTAGAAAAACTGGTTTAAATTACTCTGACTCCAAGTTTTCTAAACAATAGAGTTAAAAATTCACATACTATCTATTGTAAAACAGTAGGACACTTTATCCCAAATAAATCATCAGTAAATAAGTTTGTAGAATGGAGAGTGGAAGATTGTTTTTCCCACTTATTAGTTTGAAATCTCTGTAAAGGAGACTCATTTATGATATCTCAAGATACCTGATAAACTCATGTGCATGATAACTATGATTTTTTTGGATCATAATCTATGATGCCATGGTACTCTGTCTTTTTCAAAAACTATTTTCCTTTCTTTCCCAAGGAATGCTGTGGAAATCCAGTTATTCTTTCTGTAGAAATCCAGTCATTATTTCTCAATGCTAAGGTGAAAAAAAAAGCATTTTAGGAATTTTGTCTTATGAGAAGAATTATCTCCTCCTAGTTACATGAAAGATATTGATGTGCCCAAATGTTATCTATGGAAGTTGAGAGTTATAGAAATTCACCCTGAACTCTTCATTTTATAAAGTTATTTCATGGGTGCAAGAGATGAGAACAGCAATTCTGTATAATAAAGAGGTAATATGCAAATTAACCCTCACACCTCACAAGATGGCTGCCTACCATCAGGCCAGCAGGGGGATTAGTGAAGGATGACCAAACGACTGAACAGTAGGCTGTGTGGGGTGACCAGGCCAGCAGGGGGGGGGCAGTTGGGGGTGACCAGACCAGCAGGGGGGCACTTGGTGACAACCAGGCCAGCAGGGGGGAGGGTCAGTTAGGAGCAACCAGGCCGGCAGGGAGGGGGCAGTTGGGAGCTACCTGGCCAGCAGCAGGGGGCAGTTAGGGGCAATCAGGCCGGCACACAGAGGCGGTGAGGAGTGATCAGGCAGATGGGGGGGGGCAGTTAGGGGCAACTAGGCAGGTGAGCAATTAGGAGCCAGTGGTCCAGGATTGTGTGAGGGATGTCTGACTGCTGGTTTAAACCAGCAGTCTGACATCCCCCAAGGGGTCCTGGATTGGAGAGGGTTCAGGCCTGGCTGAGGGGACCCCCCCCATGCACGAATTTCATTCACTGAGCCTCTAGTATTCTATAAACACTGCTGTAAATATTGCTTACAGGTGTGAGATCTTAGACTACATGTTTTAAATATATGCCCAGGGGAGAATGAGCTCTTTATGGACCCTACAACCTGATAATCACTGGAAACCACCCTCCTCCCAGCCCCCAGAGTAGGTTCCTTTCTAAGATTGGATGGAATTTTAACCTTCTGAAGTTGCTTATGATTTAATAGATTAGAATATAGATTTCTCATAGAAATATGTTTTAAATAAATAATGATGATCAATATAAAAAAGCCACAAGTAATGCACCTAGATTGGAAACTATATCAGAAAACCTAATACCCCCGAGAAACTGGTGAGATCAAAACGGGAAATGGATTTCAATGCAGCATGAAAGATCCCACAGAAAAACAGCCCCAGCACAGCCTAATGTATTGTATCCACAAGCAAGTGCCAGGAACAGGCCAAGGGGAATGGAGACTCAACACAGGGACAGATAAGTTACTCAACTTCTCACTTTCTAAAATTAGTTATTCACATATTAATTTAGTGATTTATGTTCCGTTCCTCTTACTTGATTTAAGCTGAGCTTCTCCAGCATCCTTTTGAGCACTCTATCCTCAATTTCTAAAGCAATAGTTATAATATAGTAATTATTCAATAAATTCTTATTGAAGAGATGCGTGCATTGACCAATTGAAGACAAGAGCATCATGGAAGGTTGACTCAGCTGTGAATTGGTTTAATTATGAATGGCATCATGAATATACACTGAACTCTCAAAAGTCATCGAAAAATGGTGTAAAATTACAAGACTATGACAATATTTTTTCTAAATAATTCTTATATTTTTTGGTAAATATGGGAACACTTTTTTTTTTCTTTTAAAAGAGAACTGAAGGAATGTCCAACCAATGTATATAAAATGGGTGTTTGGTGTCATGAACTGGGAGGAGACTTCCTAAAAGTAATATAAATTAGTAAATAGTGAAAGCAAGTCACTCAATAATTAAAAGGGAGAAAGAAAAGATAGTTAACCCACTGAGGTTTTAGAAAAGAACAAAGTTGATACAAAGGTATACAAGTAGAAAAATAAAGAAGCATTGAATTAAATTGTAAAAATGGATTAAGTGCTGGACAAAATTTTTTCACTATGAAATTTGTTAGACAGTAGACTGAGTTCTTGGGGGGAATGATGTAGATTTTATACTCTGAATCATTGAAACACTGAGTGAATTGAACACTTGAGAATACCCTGAAGGAATGAGTTCTTTATTTGAACAGGATTGAAGAGATGAACCAATTTAGCTTTTATTCATAATGTTTCTTATGTTATCAATCTTTGATTAAAAAAATATACAAAGCTAACATTGTCCTAATATGAGCAGTTAGAACATATTAAAGAGAAAAATTGATGTTGCTAATGAAAGCACAGATTAAATATTAAATTTTAGAATTAAAAATATACTCTCCATGTTATAATTGAAATAAAATGTTTAAATGAGCACTGGCATTAACATTTATGATTGTATTTTTATTGCAATATATTATATTATTTTATATATTAAACTAAAAATATAATCATACATTATATTATTGGCATATACATATGTTTATTAAATTATTGTGTTTTAGCTAGATTAGTAATAAGCAGCAAAAATAAAATTAGAGGAAATCACAATTTTTATATAATAGGAAAATTTGTATCTAAATCAGCTATGAATTAGGATAGATATCAGAAACTAAGCAAGCAAGACAAGAGTAACATAACTGAAATACTAAAAGTAACAGAACAAAACAAATCGCCCTGAAATTCTATACCAAGCAATAGAGACTTCAAAAATAAAGAATACATTTAATCTATTGTTATAAATCCTATTATTCCTATGTAAATCTTTTGTAGTTGTGCCACAGTCCTCAAATATTCTGTTCGTTTCTTTAGTTTTTGTCATCCTCACCTTTTAATTTTCAAGGGTTCTGTTGCTATATCTTCTAGTTCAGAGATTCTTTCCTTGGCCATGCCCAGTCTACTAACAAGCCTGTAAGAGGAATTCCTAATGTCTGTTACTGGGCTTTTTATCTGTAGCGTTTTTTTTGGATCCTTCTTTAAATTTCCATCTATCTGCTCACATCACCCGTTCTTATGTGTTGTCAACTGCATGGATTTGTACACATTGAAAGGAAATTAATTAGAAGGTGGCCGGTGGGGCGGGGCTGGGCGAGACAGGCTGGACATTCCCTGGAGCCAACCTCCAGCAGTCCCTCCCCTGTGTTTGCGGAGTGAGTGGGGTCCCTCTGTCAGGTGGGGTCCCTTGGCCTGGCCTGCTGGGGTCAGGCCAAAACCAGCTCTCCGACATCCCCTGAGGGGTCCCAGAGTGCAAAAGGGCACTCTGCAAAGTTGCTGTCATACAGGGTGTGGAACACAAATGCAAGTGTGCAGTAAACCAGACTCGGGCCTACAGTGCCCCAGCAACAACATAAGGTGGAATCCTGTGGCCCTGGGAGGAATTGGGCTCCCTCCTCTCTGGTTTCAGGTGTGTCACCAGAGAACCGCTGCTGCCAAGTCACTGCAGATTGGCAGCTCCTGCATTGAGCCATCTGCCCCTGGTGGTCAGTGCATGTCATAGCAACCTGTAGGATGGGTGGAGGGACACATAGCATACTAGATAGATAGATAGATAGATAGATAGATAGATAGATAGGTAGATAGATAGTGGCGCATCTCTTCCATGTCTGGTTCTGATGATTGTTATGTCTCTTCAGATTTTTTTTTTTGGTGCCTTCAGGCATGCCTTGAAATTTTTCTTGATAGCCAGATGTACTGGTAAAGGATGTTCTGTTGTTGGGTATTTAGTGATGCAGTGAGGTGTGGGGACCGGTTCTGCAGTCCTGTGATTGTTCTGTTTTTAGTGAGACTGTGTCTCTGGACAGGATACTTAGCAAGGGCTTCTCAGTGTTTCCTCTCCCCTCAGGTGGGACAGGGAAGCTAGGCAGGCTGTAGCTGGGTATTTCCCTTCTGCCAGGTCAATTGGGATCTAATCAAACCACAGCAGATTAAAACTCAGTTAACTATAGTCTCTTGAGGGCAGCTTGTTAAGATCGGAGGCTCTGGTGTGTTTCAGTCCTTCCTTTTCCATCCCCAGGGATTTTCTTGGAATTTCAATGTGGCAACATGGTCAAGCTCTTGGAGGTAAATATCACAATAATGCATCTACCGATAGGACGAGGCTCCGCTGGAGTTTTTGACTTTGAATTGTCCACTCTGTGCCTTCAGCGATTTACCAATGACAGTTTAGATTTTCCCACCTGGCACTGGTGCCCTGGGCAGGTCAGCTCAGCATCTCTGCCCCAGGATCCACAACTCCCTGTATTTGCCTGTCTGACTCTCTACTCTCTAAGAGTGGTTTGCCCTGTTTTTCCCTCTTTTGTGGCTTCAAAGAGTTGTTCATCTTTTTATGTGTTCAGGAAAAGAGTGACGATGACAAGCTTCTTACATGAGAACCAGAAACTAGCAGTCTTGTGCATGTCTCCTCATGGGTCACTGTCCTCCTGTAACAAACTCGGTCGCCACTATCCCCCACCCCTTCTTTGCCAGACAATTGACCTGTAGTGTCTTCTGAAGGTCAGGATGAAGTCCATTAGAATGGAGAGGCACTTTTCTCAAATAAAATTTTTCTAAATAAGTCAAGTTAAAGTCTTTTTCATTAGAATGTGTTTCAGTGTCTTAAGGAAATACCAAAAGTTAAAAACATTCAAAAGCTGTAACTACTCTGCAAACAAAAAGTTGGTGTCCATTGCCTGTAAGCATATATAATTCTATCACTAAGCCCCAGTAATGCTCCCTCATGAATTTTCATTAAGGCAACAGAGTCAGGATATTAGTAAGTTTTATGTTAAGCTTTATTAATAAAAGTTTTGAATGTGTTACTTTTTTGATTTTCACAATAATACCTTAAGGTTTTTATTATAATTATTTATATACTAGAGGCCTGATGTATGAAATTCGTGCAAGGGGGTTGGCCCTTGCAGCCACAGTGGCTTGCCTCGGTCCTTGCAGCCTTGTCTTTGCCTGGAAGGTCGTCCAGAAGGACGTCCAGAAGGTCTTTTGTCTGTCTGATTTAATTAGCATATTATGCTTTTATTATTATAGATTACACATCATGCACCTGGGGGTCAGAAAGAATAGATGTTTTTACTTAGAGCGCTTAGACAATGCAAGTTCAAAAATGAATTTTTAAATCCAGATTTTTATCCCATTTTTTAAATTTTAATTCACAATTATACAGAAATTGGCCGCTAAAATATATTATCAGTTTTATAGGACAGAATTGGAAAAGTTAAAACAAAAGGCTTCTTCTACACCAAAGTTGGTAAAAATTATCCAAGACTTATTTCTGTGTCTAAAATTCCTTCCTTTGGAGAAACAGTATCCTTAACTTAACATCTGAGAGGCTGAATAATCAGTAACACGTCTCTGATCCTCACTGAAAATATAATCTAAGTGCAATGCAAATTTCAAGCCCAATATATGATGCAAAACTTCTTCCAAAGGGCCTTGTTAACTGAGTTTTGCAATGGAGTATGCTATTAATCACAGATTTCGAACATGTGCTACTTTTAATTTCCAAGTGATCCATAGTCTTTTACACCTGTCCTTAATTTTGATGTTTTAAAGGGAACACTCAATGAGATTTTTTTCCCATGACAGCCAGTAACTCCACATGGAGGCATAAAGTGTTTGCCTGCCTTTAAAAACTAGCAACCTAACTGTTGTGGCTCAATGATTGTGTCAACCCATGAACCAAGAGATCCGTGGTTTGAATCCCTATCAGGGCACATGCCAGGGTTGTGGGCTCCATCCCCACTAAGGGGTGTGCAGGAGGCAGCTGACCGGTGTTTCTATCTCTCTATCCCTCTACTTTCCTCTCTCTCTAAAATCAACAAAAACATTTAAAAACAAACAAACAAAAAAACCTATCAACCAAATGTTTCAATGCTGCTGGCAGCATGCCCCTTATGGCCACCTTCAAAATAGAGACAGCCTGTCCCAACCCTAGTGTGCCCTTCTGTTTTCAGTGAGTGCCTTTGTTTTGTTTTGTTGCTGGATTTAACTGAGGCCACAAAAATAGGCCTGTTTACATGTGGTATGAAGAGAGAAAGGGTATCATAGACCCATAGAGGGCCAAACCTAGCGTCCCTGAGAAGACATCCAGGCAGGGAAAAGGTGTTTTCCTCTTTTCAACTGATTACCAGATGAGAGATCTATGGTCTTAAAACAACACTGCTGCTCAAATTGAAGAAAACAGTGTAGGTGAGAGTTCCTTGCCAGTTATGAGACCACATGTATGTAAGAGTAAAAGAAAGAGGTTATCTGTTTGTTTTTGCTGTAAAAAATGGCCAGTATATTGAGGGAATATATAGTGAGAACACTCTCTCTTGATATCAATGGTATCAATTGAGTCATGAAGGACTCCTTCCTCAATCTGAAAAAAAATTGCTCATATCATCATCTGTCTTATGGTAGTTTATTATCTAAAAAATAAAGTACAAAGCAGACTTGATGACATGAACATCGGATAACAAACATATTTTCAATCACTGTTTTTCCCCCCACACCATTGTCCAAATACATAGTTTTCAAGCTTAGAGCAGAACCTTTAATAAGCATAAAAGTACATTCATAAACTGATATATTTTAAAAGTGTGCACCCAATATATAAGTGAATAACAAGTCAATTCAAGCTCACCAAGATACCTTCACCTGCCAATGAGTTGAATGTTACGTATTTCCTCACAACATTTTTCCTTTTCCCTTATTTGCTGCTGCCCTTGTTGACCTGGGATCTCATCCTGTGTTTTGTTTTTTTAAAAAATATTTTTTATTGATTTCAGAGAGGAAGGAAGAAGAGAGAGATAGAAACATCAATGATGAGAGAGAATCATTGAGTGGTGCCTCCTGCACACCTCTAACTGGGGATCAAGCCCACAACCCAGGCATGTGCCCTGGCCTGGAATCGAATAGGGATCTCCTAGTTCATAGGTCAATGGTTCAACAATTGAGTCACACCAATGGGGCTCATCCTGCCTTTGACTGAGCATAATTTATCCTGCCTCTATCCTCTTTTCTTCTGCAAAATGCTCACATGCCTTAGCCTTGAGGGCTGGCTCTCTTCCTTGGGTAAAGTATCTTGGTCCCGTCCTGGGTATATTTTGGATGCTTTCTTTATACTCACTCTATCTTAATAATCTATCCTTTCAGAATGTTCATGTAAACCACGGGAAAAGAAATACCTTAGAAATATGTCTTTTCCATGAGAACACTTTCTTAGTTCCTCTATAACCTTATTTTCTGTCCACAGAATTGACCCAGTAGAGAGAGGCCAGTCCCCTGGTTTACTCAAAAAAGCCAGATAATAAAATGTGATTCTGGGCAGGGACACAGCTCCACCCCTTTGTAGTTGAGCATGTTATTTAATTGTTCTGCACTTTTCTCAGCCCTGAAAGGAAATCATAATAATAAAAATGGACATTGTGAGGAAGATGTCTGGGACGTTTCACAGCGTCTGAGAACAGACGTGAACGATCATTATTATCACATCACAGCAGGTTGGAGAGCAATTAATAGCTCACGTTATTTTATATAGAAAAATCGTTTTCCTTTTTTATGGTAAGCATTTTCCAGTAAAATCATGACATTAAAGATAGTGTAATGTAACATGTATTGTATTTAACTTCATCATGAATAAATTTTCTTAGAGAAGTGGTTCCCTAACCAGTACCTATAACTTGTATGAGGACGTACACACATCTATAGATTTGTTCATATACCAGTTTGGAGCCTTAGCCAGTCATAAACCGGAGCTGCCATGTCCTGTGAGAAAGGTAGATATTACAGGTACTTTTTCATTTTAGAAGAAATGATTGTCATAAACAAGGTAACTGCTTTTTTTTTCTTTTTTTATCCACATAGCTTATATATTATTTTGATGCAACCCTTTGATTTTTCTGCCCAGAGAAAACATTTTGATGCTTTATATCAATATATGGAAGGAAAATGTTTACCATGCTCTGCATTTTTGCTTTGTGTATTCCTCAGCACAAAGGAGAACTTTTATGATGTTTTTTCATTAATGTGCTCATTTTAGGAACGGTAGAATTCAGCAACCATTTTCTTCCTTCCTTGATTCATAGACTCTCCAAGGCCCTTGCCTCTTAATGCAGGGTGTATTGATATACTGATTTAATATAGCAACAGCCCTTATTGAGAGATACCTCTCTGGTGCCCTCGGGAGCAGTGAACCAGATAAGACACTTGCAATATTAAAATCAATTAAAATTCCCAAAATGTAAAATTGCATTGTTGTGATGGAATCAATTTGTAGAGTTGGCTACTGAGCAATGAAGGGGGAAAATTAGGCTGGGACTTCTTGTTTCTCTTTCTCTTTCAGGCAAGGGTAAGGTGAAGTATTACCCATGTCTTTGGTGGGTGGGTCAGTAAGCTTTCCTCTAAAAAGTAATGGCTTCCACTTGTACATCTATGTTCAGTTCCACAGAAGATTCTCACATGTTAAATTATCTAAGTCAGCCACTATTGCTAATTCAATATCTTAGAAAGTCACATTGACGTTTTGTGGCACTAGGGTACAGTTTAATGCATTAGTAGGAGAGGAAAGAAGACATGTTATCCTCTACGTTATTGATAGACTAGAATTAATTAGAAGGTGACCAGCGGGGCAGGACTGGGCCAGATGGGCTGGACACACCCTGGAGCGAACCTCCCACGGGCCCTCCCTGGCAGGCCGCACCTGGGGAGGTGCCAGGGCTCCAAGGGCATCTGCGGAGTGAGTGGGGTGCCTCTGGCAAGTGGGGTCCCTCAGCCTGGCCTGTGGGGATTGGGCCGAAACTGGCTCTCCAACATCCCCCAAGGGGTCCCGCAGTGCAAGAGGGCACTCTGTGAAGTTTCTGTCGCTTAGCAGCTCTTGCTCTGAGTGTCTGCCCCCTGGTGGTCAGTGCATGTCATACCTACTGGCTGGTCTGCTGGTCAGCTGGTTGCTTAGTGATTATATATATATATATATATATATATATATATATATATATATATATTATGGGGCAAGCTGTGGCATAGTGGAAACAGTTCCCATTTACTTCTTTAGTTGTTTGGAAACATCAAACATATTTAAAAATATTAAGATTGCTCTGTAATATCTTTGTCATTGCTTATTTGTATAATAGCAATCTGCAAATCATATACTGGAGTATTAAATAAATTTGTTAGGGGCACCTAGATTATATGGAAGGTGATGAGAGATGAAATATGAAAACAATATACAATTTAAGGACAGAATACCTAAAAATATAGGGAAAACCCTAAGAGTACCTCAGATTTCAAACTGGTATGATGATCTATAGAGTCCTATCCTATATAATAAAACCCTAATATGCAAATCAACCGAATGGTGGAACGACCAATCACTATGATGCACACTGACCACCAGGGGGCAAACGCTTAATGCAGGAGCTGCCCCTGGTGGTCAGTGTGCTCCCACAGGGGGAGTGCTGTTCAGACAGAAGATGGGCTCGTGGCTGGTGAGCACAGTGGTGGTGGCGGGAGCCTCTCCCACCTCCGCTGCAGGTTGGCGGTAAGGAGCGAGGGGTCCCAGACTGTGAGAGTCCCGAACTGTGAGAGGGATTCTGACTGCCAGCTTAGGCCCAATCCCCAGGGGGAGCAGGCCTAAGCCAGCAGGTGGACATCCCCCGAGGGGTCCTGGACTGCGAGAGGGCACAGGCCCAACTGAGAGATCCCCCGCCCCCAGTGCACAATTTTCATGCACCAGGCATCTAGTAAGAAATATAAAAGGGTAAGTTACTGTTGCTGTGGGTTGGGACTATTAGCAATGTGATCATAGGTGTTTAGAGCTCTAGTTTGTTGTCTACTTTTGAAGCAATTGCACACTGTTGGACTTATTACATATTATAATTTGTTTTCCAATCTTTACATTAAGTTTTAAATTATTTTACAATTTATTTACAAATTATGTTGAAATAATATGTAAATTATTATCAAGTATTCTTTTATTGCTCTCTACATTTTTTTTCAGTATATTCTTAATGATTATGAACTGTCTATTTTTCAAGTTACATGTAAAGCCACTATACTGAAATTTAGGTCAGGATTGAAAGGTTTTTATAAATAGTGTGGGGAAGAATTCATTTTTTTTTAATTGGGAGTATTTAGCCTATGTACTCATAAAGTATTTTTATTATTTTCATCTTTTTTATTCTATTCCTCAATATGTCTTTATAGAATACCTCCTAGTACTTGTATATTTGTAACAATCTTTAGTTGGAAATTACCATTCAGATCTGCAAAGAAAATACAGCAAGCTTACTTTCTAATGACTGATTGCCACCTGCTTATAAGCTCATGTACCCTAAACTGAGAGAGAGCTTAAGTTGTCCATTATATTTTATCTTAAATATTATCACTTTTGATGATGAATATGTCATATCATGTGTACTTCATTTATTTAAAGGTATCTCTAAAAAATTAAAAATAAATAAAAGTTTCACTATCTCTACCTACCTACCTCCTTAACTACTTCCTTATCTATATGCTTTTGTATAAGTCCCCCTCTCTTATAAAATCTTGAGTCGTTTGTATTGCTTTTTCCTTCTCTTTTGATCTGGGATGGCTTCAGAGTATGGAGTGTGGTATGACACCAGTGAGACATTGATGTGGCCGGGGTGGGGGTGGGGGATGGAGATCTGCATGATGTCTTCTGGACTGACTGATTTCAACTAAGTGCTTTGTGATCTAGTGTTTGGACTGTCACCACGCTGACACTGTGCTCTTTTGGCCACTTTGGCCTCTGTGGTACTGCATGCTTCCCATGGATCCATGCTCTTCATATGGACTTAGGATTTGTTCTACCCATCAGGCCTGTCAACAGCTCTGCCTCCTTTCACAGGGCTCAAATCCCTACATTTGATGAAATACGCTAATCTACATATCTAACTAACTTAACCAACTATAAGTGGGATAAGGATTCACCACCAGATTCATCAAAGTAAAAATGTTCACAGCCAGAGGCAAAGAGGAATCATCGAAAGCAATGAAAGAAAAATCACATGCCATATGAAAGGAAGCCCCAGTAGGATTAATAGCTAACTTCTCATCGGGAACCAGTTAGGGCAGGAGGCAGTTATATCCAGCAAAACAATTTTTCAAAAATGAAAGCAGAATAAAGACATTCCAAGATAAATAAAACTGAGAAAAATCATTGCTAGCAGCCCTGTCTTATAAGAAGTTCTTTGGACTAAAAACAGGGAACCAGGCAGTAATTTGCATGAGCAAGCAAGAGTGCCAGTGTAGGTGACTGTGGCCACTTCACTAGAGGAGAAAAGGCCACAGTACTTCCATTTCTCTTTATCACCTGCTATCTGTATTAAGCTACAAGATCCACTAGTGAGGGCGCCATGTCTTACTCATCCTTCTCTTTGGCCCCATTAGTTGTGACTTGGTGTAAATACTCATTATAGATGTGCATTTAATGGAGAGAGGGAGGAGGGACAGGGAGTTGTAGGAAAGTTGCCTCACTTGCAGACCTCAGCCCCTTCATTATTGTGTCCTGGTTCTTGAAGTCGAAGGAAAGAGGTGCCTACTTATATAAATTTCATTAGTTGTAAACTTACGACTTAACATGAAAGTCATTTTACTGACCTTATTTATCATTTATATTTCATGATGTCCAATTATCCTAAAACTTCAGAGGAGCTCACTGCTATAAAACTAAAAACAAAGCGAAAAAAATGAAACCTGCTAAATCCCCTTGTCACAAGCATATTGCTCATTGCTGCTAAGCAATGCCACATACGTAATCAGTCAAGACTGTCAGGAAACAGTGATCCATTTTCTTCCCCTCACCTGAAGTAAATATATTTTCATACATCATTGCTGTGTATGTGAAAACGAGAATAACAAGTACCTGCTTAAAAACTAAGGTTTTACAAAACTGTATGTTAACTACTGATTGGCAAATTTACTATTTCATTATGCACTGAACAGTCTATTACAAATTCATTAATACCAGTAAACTATTTCAAAGTGCCTATGAAAATACTTGGCTTAAATTAATTAATTTTTAATTTAAACCTTTATAATTTCTCAGATTTTTCATTTGTTATTTAATCATTATGGTCTAATGGCTTAATATAGTTAATGCAGTTACTAAACTGTTAACTCACACAAGGATTTTTAGCACTTTTTGGGGGGTACAAATATTTAGGTGGAAATATTTGCCAAGAACTTTGTTTTTAAAAGTCAATGTAAGGAGACTAATATTGTAAGATGGCAATGTTGAGCTAGGTTCAGATTTTTCTCCCCTCACACTTAATGAATGACATAACCAGAAAAAAACATTATCAAAAATATATTACAACAATCCATCAGAGGAAGGAAGAGCACATTGCTACACCCAAAACCTTGAGAAACTATGTGGAATCAAGGGGAGAAATCAGTGTATGTTAGTGTTTGGAATTATCAAATATTATGTGAAAGGAGTGGGGTATACCAAGATAAAAATTAAACTAATAACTGATCATTATTCCCCAATTTGGCAGACCAAGACTCAGCAACCCACTTAAAGAAGGTATTCATTCCATAATTAAGCTACAACCAAAACATGGAAATTCACTAAATTCAATATTTTGTTTTTTGTTTTATTTTTATCAGCTGGAAAGAAAAGCATGAAAGGGAAGATCAGATAAACATAGTTATCAAGAATTAATTATCTTTAGACTTAAATAGAGATGAACTAGAATGCAGATAGTGGGATAATAAATAAGAGAAAACTCTCTGTAGGAACTGACTCACCCTAGGAGAGAGTTTTCAGCATGTTCCAATTGTGTTTCTACTCTTCCACATTCAGAACTAATAAGAACTTGGCCAAATATTTGCATAGTTTGCCTTTTCCCCCCTTTGGCAGATATTCTAGAGGATATAACATCTCCTGTGAAACCAAATGATGGGGATTACTGTCTATTAAAATGACATGTGGAAACGAAAATGAAGCCTGAATGGAATGCTCACAAAACAACAAGCAAGCAAACAGGTTTCTTTGAATAGGTGGACTGTTTGACAGAGGATGCTTTTTAAAATGTGTAGAAGGGGGTTCAGCAACTGCAAATGCCAAGACACCACACCTTTCCACTCCCTTCCCATTCATAATCTTAGAATATCAGACAGACATGCTGTCAAACTAAAGCATGTAAAGAAATCTTAATGCATGTTCTCAGATAAATGGAGCTGGAAATAGTGGTGTAATGGTAGGAAACACAGTCATCTTAAGTATGTAACCAATGAAGAGAAAAAGGATGGCATAAAGGTTGAGCAACAAATATGAATTAAAAAAAGGAATATAATGTGCAGTAGACATCTTTTATTTCAAAATAAAAGACAATTACTTGTGTTGAATGACTTGCTAACTATAATAGATCAGTGTCAATATAATGGCAGTGAAGTAAGCTTCAAAGTCCAGGCAATAGACAAGATGTAATAACTTCTGATACCAATACATTTTAAGAACAAAGAAATAAGACTGGTATTTAATTAAGATCTTAGAGGGATCAAGGCACTTAGTAGACAAAATAAAAGATAAATTTTGACATTTATTGTCAGGTACTAACAATGAATAAAAACATTAAAAAGTTGAAAGCTTATAGAAATAGCTATTAATAGCTATTAAGGGTAGAATGTGATACAATAAAATATAAAGAGAAAACTCTAAAAAAGTAAATGCTAGAATTTGTTTTCTAATATAAAGTTCTGAATCAGCATATCAAAGTCCTGTTACATAAAAAAAACAAGCCAATGATTAAAACCTAGACAGTAGTTAACTTTGTATTAATAAATTACAAATATAAGGAAACACAATTTCAAACATTAAATGGACCTTAAGATAGATCTTTAAGTGTATCTTATCAGCAGTTTCTCTTAATATATTCTTTATTTCCCTTATTGTATGTTACCTATTCTCACAAATGATAAAAGAAAAGAAAGGGGGGAAAAACAAAATAGAAAATGAAGGGAATATGAGAATGCCAATGAGAGTACTACATGGCAATATAAAAATGGAGAAGTAAGCATCAACATCCCGAGAAGAAGAAAGTATTAAAGTATTAATCCATTTGTTATACTTCAATCCTATTTAATAAAGAGAGAATATGCTAATTGACCCTCATGCCATCACAAAGATGGCTGTGCCCATAGTCAATAAGGAGGGAATATGTTAATTGACTCTCCCACCCTCAAAGATGGCGGTGCCCACAGCCAATAAGGAGGGAATATGCTAATTGACTGCTACACCTTCAAAGATAGCAGTGCCCACAGCCACAAGATGGCTGGCAGGGGAGAGCAGTTGTGGGGGACCAGGCCTGCAGAGGAGGGCAGTTAGGGGTGACCAGTCTGGCAGGGGGCAATTGGGCCAGCAAGGGAGCAGTTAGGCAGCAATCAGGCTGGCAGGGGAGTGGTTAGGGGGGTGATCAGGCTGGCAGGCAGAAGCGGTTAGGGGCAATCAGGCAGGCAGGCAGGCGAGCAGTTGGGAGCTAGCAGTTACAGATTGTGAGAGGGTTCAGGCTGGGCTGAGGGACACCCCCCCCCCCGCAGTGCATGAATTTCATGCACCAGGCCTCTAGTTTATATATAAAAGCCTAAGCAACCATTCGACTGTTCTGACTCCTCTGAACAGTCCACTGATCACCAAGGGTCAGACACTCAATACACAGGCATGGAAACATGAACAGACGGATGAATCTCAGAGGGGAAGTGGGGAGGCGGAGGGTGGGAAGAGATTAACCAAAGATCTTATATGCATACTAGAGGCCTGGTGTAGAGTCCCTTGGCCTGGCCTTCAGGGATCAGGCCAAAACCGGCAGTCGGACATCAACTAAAGTGCTACATAATTGATATTATCTTTTGCAAAGTACAATGTGATCTGGCTCATCTGAATAGTCTAAACTGGTTTTGTACCCTTCCTCTAAAAACACACACTGTGCCTGCCACACCCAAGGTACTCCCAGTATCATTCCAAACTTGCTTCACATTACAGCACTTGTCCTCCTACTATAAGCAGTCTTTCAATGAAAGAAACATCCATACCTTTTAAAGAACTCATAAGATTTTATTTGAGCCAAACTGAGGACAATTGCTGGGAAGCAAGATCTCAGATGCTCTGGAGAATTACAGCTTGCTGTTTCTTTTATGCATCTGAACTTAAGGAAGATGACAGGAAGGTGGGAGAAAGCCAGTAGCTGAGTGAATTACATGATAGTTCAGATTAAGTGCTCTCTTCAGAGTACTCACACTTTAGAAAGAGGAGTCAGAAAGGGGGCATTTCAAAGGTGTGCTAATCTAGATATATAGAAACAATACACAGGGTTTGCTTAAGGCAAAGGCAAGCCTTTTAGGAATGAGTTTATATGTCTGGGGCATGACTACCCACAATGACCTGCCCAGTTAGGAATTTATGATTGGATCACCCTATGAAGTTACTTTCCATAGAACCCCCTTTTCATCCACAACTCATAACTTTTCACTGGAGGCTTTTTATCATCTTTTCATACTTGCAGTTTTTTCCCCACCACATTCTATATTCTGACATTCTGCACGTTTAGCCGTGTCTGCTCTTTCAGAGACAAATTTTTGACCCTAGAACACAAGGAGTATGTTCTTCATTGGACTAAAAAAAATTTACGTACAGAATGGAAAAAATCAATGGATGCAGGGATGGAAGACTAAATAAATGGTAGCCTGGGAGACTTATAATTTAACTTCCAAACAAGGATGCTGTAGATAATTAAACGGAAACATTATCTAATAATTTCCTATATCACAAGACATGAAATTGAGACTGTCATGGGCTAATCTATTGGTTTGGGGGAAATTAGTAAATGTGATCACCCACCCTACTTGTCAGTTATTGAATCCTTGAACTTTGGATGTGAAGATAATTGTTTGCAAAAAGTTTATAAAATATGAAATTCTTTTTCATTTTATTTTTTGTTTATCCTCATTGTTGAAAGTATTGCAGCTGTTCCCTTTTTTCCCATGGACCCCCTCTACCCCACATCTGCCCCCCAACCCTCCTGGCCTTCACCACACTATTGTCTGTGTCCATGGGTTATCCATAAATGCATATGAGTTCTTTGGTTAATCTCTCCCTACCTCCTCTCTCCCCCACCTTCCCTCTGAGATTCCACAGTCTGTTCCATGATTTTATGTCTCTGGATCTATTTTGTTCATGAGTTTATTTTGTTCACTATATTCCACATATGAGTGAGATCATGTGATACTTATCTTTCTCTAACTGTCTTATTTCGTTTAGCATAACACTCTCCAGGTCTCTCCATGCTGTCTCAAAGGGTAAGAGATCCCTTTTTTTTTGTTACAGCTGCATAGTATTCCGTGGTATAAATATACCACAGCTTTTTATCCACTCATCTACAGATGAGCACTGGGATGTTTCCAGATCTTAGTTATGAACATAAGGATATATATATATATATTCTTTCTTAACTGGTGTTCCATGTTTCTTAGGATATATTCCTGGAAGTGGGATTACTTGGTTAAAAGACAGCTCCATTTTTAATTTTTTAAGGAAACTCCATACTGTTTTCCATAGTGTCTATACCAGTCTGTAGTCACACCAGCAGTACACTAGGGTTCTCTTCTCCACATCATCACCAGCACTTGTCATTTGTTGATTTTTTGATGGTAGCCATTCTAACAGGTGTGAGATGGTACCTCATTGTTGTTTTAATTTGCATCTCTTTGATGTATAGTGACTTTGGGAATTTTTTCATATGTCTCTTGGCCTTTTGTATGTCCACTTTGGAGAAGTGTATATTTAGGTCCTTTGCCAATTTTTTAATTGGATTGTTTGTCTTTCTTTTGTTAAGTTGTTTGTGTTCCTTACATACTTTAGAAATTAACCCCTTATCAGAAATATCATTGGAAAATATGTTCTCCCAGACAGTGGACTCCCTTTTCATTTTGTTGATGGTTTCTCTTGCAGTGCAGAAGCTTTTTATTTTTATGTAGTCCCATTTGTTTATTTTCTCCTTAGTTTCCCTTGCCTTAGGAGATATGTTGGCAAACATATTGCTACAAGAGATGTCTGAGATTTTGCTGCCTATGCTTTCTTCTAAGATTCTTATGGTTTCACGGCTGAAATGATTAAGCATTTGATTAAAATGTATGATTTTTAAAGGACTGGTTCATACATAATCAGAGATAGTTGGGTTTTTTTTTTTAATTAATGAACAAGGCCATTCAAAGCCTATCAGTTGTGGCACAACACAGAGATTTAACAAACATGTGTCTTACATTCACATTGACTATTTTATGGTTAAAACTTTGTATTTATCCTGAAGCCTTTTTGTCAGATAATTTCATAGCTCAGGTAGGATTGCTGAGTTCTGAATTCCTGATTTTAAAAGGAGTCCAGACTTAATTTCACTGATATCTTAACCTGAGAGACAGATTGAAAACAAGTAATGAACAATCTTTTTGAAAGTTCTTCAACACCAAATTCAATAGATAGCCTTAAATGCAATTGAGATTTAGTTTTTAAAAAAGAACATGATAGCAGGCTATTTTTCTGCCAGGGTACTCAGACATCAAATACAAGAAGAGGGAAAACAAAGAAAAGAACAGAAACCTGCCTGTCGCATCTGGACTGGCAGCATCTGCTCCTGGCTTTTGCTCATCATTGACAGACGTTCAGTCCAAAATTGGAAACACAATTGATATTGATAGGAGCTGGTCAAGGAAAGGACCATGTTGCCTGCACTAAATGATGAAGAAATTAAAGGCACTACCCTAACAGCATTACCTGTCACCCTCTATAGTGCTAGATACAGTTATACAGAGGAATGATCCTTTGACTTGATGAAGTTCAGGACCTTTCATGCAGGACTAAATGAAAATAACAGGTTTGATATTTTCCTTTTAAAAGCCTCATAATGTGTTTATGTTTTAAATGAAGTATACCCAGAAATGTAATTCAGCAGGTAAGCTATTTCTAATTTCAAAGGAATTATAATTATGACAACAAGGAAAATACAGCCACATGGGAAGAGGCAGAAGTGGTTATAGAAGTCCATCCTAGAAGCAATGAAAGCCAGAGAGTGACCTTGTCCACAAAGTCAGAGCTAGCAGCGGGGGTCTATTCTCACAAACAAGCAGTCTCTCTCTGGGGTCCAGGTTGGAGAGGCTTACTGAGGATCCAGAGTTTGGGCCTTGAGAAGAGATGGAGTGGTGAATGAACAAAACTCACAAACAACCCCTGTGTCCAAATAGAGAAAGAAAAGAGAAAATCATTGAAATACAGAGTGTGACCCCTATTGTAAGTGCTGTGGAGAAAAAGAAAACAAGGAATGGACATAAGATGTTATGTAGGGGGACAAATATAGGGGGAGGCGGTAGACATTTTTAAAAGAGCCATCAAAAATAGCCTTCTCAAATGCAAACTATAAGAATGAAATTTTCATCCAAAGAGCCAGACAGAGAGAAAGGGGAGGTGTTCTCAGGCAAAGGGAACAAGTGGAAAAATCCAAGGGGTAGGTTCTGGTAGGTACAGTCAATATGGTTTTTTTGTTGTTTGTTTGTTTGTGAGTTTTTTGGGGTTTTTTTTGCAATTTGATAGGGAAGCCGCTCCAGCTTCCTACTATTATTTACATATATTTTTCTTCAAATTTCTTAGGTCTAAGTAAATTGCATGACCTTAGTTAGCTAATACTGTGGAGCTGACAAATACAATTTTCCCAATTAAAGTTTTATAGTTTTAGTTCTTTAAGTCTATGACCCATTTCAAATCATTGTGTGTGTATAGGCTGATGTAGTGTAAGTATGTTTCAAAATTCATATGTTGAAATCTGATGTCCAATGGTATTAGGAACTGGGATCTTCAGGAGGTGATTAGGTCAGGAGAGCGGAGCCCTCATAGATGGGATTCGTGCTCTGAGAAAAAGATAACTCACAGAGTTCCCTAGCTCTTCCACCAGGTGATGCTACAAGACATCCTGGATTGTCTTGACCCATAGAGCACAGCCTGAGTTGTGGGCTCAATCCCTGGTCTGGTGTGTGAAGGAGGCAGCTGATAGATGTTTCTCTTTCTCTCTTCCTCTTGCTTTCTGTCTTCCTCAAATCAATAGAATCATATTTGTAAAAGATGTGTCATTAAAATATTATTCTATGGACTTGAAATAAAACTATAAAAGTCAAATCTAAACACACAAAAGTCACCAAGTCTACTGATGGCATGAGGTAGTAAAAATGAATTATTTGGATCCTATCAGTGTTCAAGACCACAGATTGTGCACCCTTAGAAACACTGACCTTTGAAGAAATACGTTGGTGCTATTAAATAAAGAAACAGCAGTGTTTGTGGTGCTGTGTTGATGTGAGCTTATCATTCCCCAAGGCTCCTGCTTTTCCAAGGAAACGGATGTGAAAAGATTATTCGTTTCAGACCTTCTGAAAATTGCAGATAAGGGTTAGAGAGTTCATTGTACATAGAATCAAATCCATCTTTGACAGGCACAGATCAGTTGAACAGACTCTAAGCTTTTCCCCATCTCTCCCTTCATCACCAGCAAACAGAACAGCCCTGGAGAAAGCAGCCAGCACCTGTGAACAACCCATTGCATCTGCTTAACATAATGAAACATATTTGGTCTTTGAGTCAGAAGCGACACTATTTTAAGAGCCTCACAATTTGCTCCGGACACTTTGGTCTTCGTGCAATATGACCTTGTAAAAGATGAGAGTGAGTTCCCTCGCTGTTCACTGCTACCCTTCCCTACAGAAAGAGCCACAGAGAGCAAAAGAGCTCACATGTAACCCCATTAAATAAGACAGCAAGTCCAAGTGGCATACAAAGCTTTTAAACAAACTAGATTGGTCCATAATAATAAGAAACATATTTCACATCTGTTGCACAGTTCAGGGCTTTTAACGAGTAATAGGCGAGCATGCTGGAAAGAGCCGCATTGCCCCATCAGTATATCATTGTCAGGGGTAGTGCTGTCTCAGAAGAAGCACTTATCTCATACACTTTATTGCTTGATAGCTTGCTGATTGCTTTTACAAAGCCATAAATTGATGGCCTGATTCAGTGCTGACATTGGGTTATGTTCATCTTCGGTGATTGATGTGCCGAATTAGAACTCTTGTATTCTTCTCCGTTTCAGCATATGAAATTCTAACTAGGTCTGTCTGATGTCACAAATGAAGCAAGATAACTGATGCCAAATGAGCCATATTTATTCACTTAAATAACTGGCTTTTCCCTTTAATAACATTTCCATAATTTATGTTTTAATGTCTCCCTTTCCAATTAAATTGTCTAGCCAAATTAAAAGAAACTTGAAAAAAATAAAGTGTTGTATTTCTTAAAATCTGCAGTTTCAAAGCAGATGCAGTAAAGCATATAAAATCAGAACATGTGATTTATTAATAAATCAATTAGGCAAATTTAATAATGCCACTACTTTTCAAACTTAAAAGACTATTTCTTTATTATTTTGTGTTAACTAGAGTTCTGTTTGATTTTGTAACTTTAAAATAGGCATGGCACTAGAAAGGTAAAAATAAGTAAAACAATAAAAAAAAGCAGAGCTGTTCTTTTGTTTGATGTTTCCTCTCCTTTTTCAAAAAATTCAATAAGATAACCTTGACTGAATTAATATTAATATTAACCACATTGCAAAAGAAGCTAGAAAATTCAGTGATATGATTTTTCGTAGTTGAAGAAAATCAAATAGCAAATATATTTTCAAGCCAGTATATGAGATGACAGACAATCTGATGCATAATTAAATAACAGATCTAGACCAGTGGTTCTTGACTGGGCATGAGTTTATCCCCAGGGAACATTCAGAAAGATATGGAGACATATTTGATTGTCACATAGGGGTGTTGCTACTGACATTGCGTGGGTGGCAGCCAGGATTGATGCTAAACATCTTACAGTTGAGAAGTCATTCCCCTACACGGGTGTTTCATTAAGTCTGCTGCAGATAAGGGCCAACCAAGGAAGACATGTCTTAGTGTGAATACACGATGATAGTGTGAAGTACTTAAACAGAACATGTTTCCTAGAGAAAAATCAAACCAGAAGAGAGTGATCAATGATTTGACATTTCTAGGTTTTATGAAAATGTTACTTCTGTTTTCTAAAGTACAGAAAGGTTAAGATGAACACATTATAAATATAGAAAAAATGAGTATTGAATGCATATTTTGGGGGGATAATTTACCTTAAATTAAAATAACATAGCACATGGTGATTGAACATCTAACTCACAGGTGGTTTTTCTTTGAATATAGTAGTTAAAATTAATCATGGATATTTGACAACATGGATTCTTAAGCTGGTGCTTTGGCTACTCTGTTATCCATAACAGCAAAATCACCGTCAAGACATTTTCTGTTACATACACAATATTAATATAAAGTATGCAAAGAAATAATAAAAATTAAGTAGGTCTGACAACGGGGCATGGAGTTGTAGGCACACCAACCTTAGCAGAGGAGAAAAGGAAACGGAAGCAATATAGCCTTTACTGCTGCCATCTCCCAAGCTAAGACATCACACCTTTCACACACAGCTGATCAATACCACACATGATCTTTATCATCATCTGTAAGACAGCTTCTTCCAAGAGCGCACAAGATAGGGGTGACGGTTCTCTAAATTCCCTTATCACTTTCTACCTCCCTCTGTCACATATCACAGCCTATCTCCCAGTTACTTTGTACATGTTTCTATCTTCTGCCCGGATGCTATCCCTAGGAGGGCAGCCTTTGGATTTTTCATCATTTTATTTCCTCAGTCTTTGGCAGAGCACGATGAGCACAGTGGATTCTTAAGCACAGTGGTTGAATAAGTGGGTGATAAGGAGGAATTGAATGGATGGGAGGATTTGTACCTGGAACATTTTGATGTTTGGAGAAGCTGGGAGCTTGTTTCCAAGTCTTTGAAATTATGTGTGGTTGGAGATGCCTCTCCCATTCTTAACTCCTCACAGAGATCAAATGCTTGATTCCATATGTCAAGGAACCTAGGAAACACTAATATTAGCAACAGAAAAATAATAGATCTTAACTTGTGTGTTTAAATCATGTATTTATAAATACATAAATACCAGTATATTACATAGCAAGGGAAGGGACATTTAAAGGTAGACTGGTAGTATTTGAATCAGTTTAGTAAGATTCATGAGACCATTAGCATCACTTTAATGCATTTAAAATATTTAATTGTTTCATTTCAATAACTAAGCACGATACACAACTGGTTAGGCTGTAAATAAGTATCTCTAACTGTCAAGGAATATACACAAAATAGTTGAATTGCATGACTACGTATCATACACAGTCACACTAGTTTATGGAGGATTGGTGGGTGTGCTACATACATTTTGAGAACATGGTGCAAACATTTTGATAATAAAGAGATCAGTATCAAATGTGGTGAGGGTGAGATGTTAACTTATAGGAAATTATTCTAGAAAAAGGATCAGAATTATCTTGTAAATGTAAGGATTTCTGTCCCTTTTTGAAATATTTCTATCAGGTATCTTTAAATTTTAACCTGAAATTATTTTGCTCAGCACAGATTTGAAAAATATCAAAGCTCTTCCTTCTAATTGTATTTGCCAAACTATTACCAAATAAATGCAATGTGAGGCAGTGGACTTCCACCTCTCCTTTATTAAGGAATAGCAATTATTTACTCAATTTATAAATACCATTTTGTAATTCATGAATATGTATTTATAGTAACTGCTCAATAACAATATGAATAGGAAAATACAATTTTTATACAAAATGGAATGTTTTAATTAAAGAAAGGGCATTTTCTTAGAGTTCATACCTACATATTCAAATATTATGTTAAAACAAGCTTTAGTCTGAAAGGAAGTTAGTAAGTAAAACTTAAATATCAAAATTAAGAAAACAAATGCAAAATGACATGTTTTTTGAGAAAGTGTTAGAAAGAACATGCTTACAGAAAATGAAATGTAGATGTAAATGCTCTTTAAATACACCTTTATCAAGGTCCACATTTCAATGTCCTCAATGGAGAAAACCATGAAAGAAAAAGAATCAGAGAACATGTGACAAAAATGGAAATAGCCATGTGTTTTATAAGATGGGCAGGGTTTCTCACTAAGAGAATGTGTCCCTAATGACCTAATAAATTCACTTGGCATTCCGTAGTATTTGTACTCATTCCGTTTGTTATTTTATACTAGAGCCCTTATGCACGAAATTCGTGCAAGGGGTTCGGCCCTCACAGCCCCAGCTGCCTTTGCCCCCCAGCCTCAGCTGCTGCCACCCTCTGCAGATTGATCGATTTCAGAGTCCCCCCCCCCCTACCCTCCAATAATCGCCCCACAGAGGGTGGCAGCAGCCGGGGCTGCCTTGGTCCTCTCAGCCCTGGCTGCCTTGAGGCCCCACGGCCCCACCCCCCACCCACTGATCATTCTGGAAAGTCATTCTGGAAGGTCATTTTGCCATCTGGTCTAATTAGCATATTAACTCTTTATTATACAGGATTGCTTTTCCAAGTGTCTATAATGTTTTTTATACACAATCTTCTTCCTTCAACCTCATGTTAAGCCCTTTGGGGTTTTTACCCATTAGTTCAAATCTGACCATTTTATTATTTGGTTAAGGGTAAAAGACAAATTACTTTTAAGTCTATTGTTTCATCTTCTGGATTCGATGCTTTTCTTTTCACTATAATTTTGATTACACAGTTGTAAGTTAATGCTTTCCATTCCCTAAACAGGTTTGGAGTTACATTGTTGTAAGAAGTCTACATGGCAGTTTTGGCTTGATGTTTTTCTACCCACTAAAAAATTACTCTGTATGTATGTATGTATACGTATGTATGTATATGTGTA
>NW_005871130.1:1402567-1406092 GCF_000147115.1 Myotis lucifugus
ATATATATTTTATCTTGTTTTTTTGTCAATCCTCACCCAAGGATATATTTCCATTGATTTTTACGGAAAGTGGAATAAAGAGGAATAGACAGAAACATTGATGTGAAAGAAGCACATCGATTGGTTGCCTCCTGCAGGAGCCCTGACCAGGGCCCCGGGCTGGGGAGGAACTTGCAACCAAGGTATGTGCCCTTGACTGGAATCAAACCTGGGATGTTTTGGTCTTCAGGCCAATGCTCTATCCACTGAGCCAAACTGGTTAGGGCCATCTATATATATTTTTGACTGTTTGATAAAATTACTGAATAATAAGTGAAGGATGTTTTCAATATTTTTCTTCCAAAATTAGGAATAATACTAATTTTATTTCATAAGCTTCTTTAGATTCATTTGTCATAATTGCCATCAACCCCAACTCACACATACACAGAACACACACACACACACACACACACACACACACACACACACACACTACCTGTAATAGTATTTAAGGGCTTATGTGAACAGTTCTCTATCCCCAAAGGAAAGCTGAGAGACTGAATCATGCATTTGTCCCTGAAGTCACAGTAATAAAACATTATAGAGGCATAAAGAAAGGAAAGGTATCTTGCCTGCATTAGAAAATGAGAATGCTGCCCTCATTTTCCAAATTGAAAATAAATATTCATTTTTAACTGGGCTTTAGTAGGCAACAAGAAATTTTACCTAAATTCCTATCATTAATAATTTTTAGAAACTCAATAAAATAAAAGTAAATTATATGTTTAAATTTTCTGTTATTCAGAATAAAATATTGTTTTTCAGCTTAAAGCAAAATAATTATCAGAAGTCTAAAATGATTTACAAAAATTACCAAACAAAAATTTATAATTTTAATAAATACTAACAATAACAAGACAATGTCTACTGAGGCAAAAAAAAAAAAACACCCACTTCTACCCTAACCAGTTGGCTCAGTGGATAGAGCGTCGGCCTGCAGACTGAAGGGTCCCAGGTTTGATTCCAGTCAAGGGCATGTACCTTGGTTTGGGCACATCCCCAGTAGAGGGTGTGCAGGAGGCAGCTGATGGATGTTTCTCTCTCATCGTTGTTTCTAACTCTCTATCCCTCTCCTTTCCTCTCTGTAAAAAATCAATAAAATATATTTTATTTAAAAAAACCCACTTCTGATTCATAATATTTGAATTACTTTCCTATCAAGACTTAAGGAATAGCACCTGTGTAGGATCTATAAAAAAAAAAAGAAATATTTTTTCCAAAAAAATTCTACAATCAAGCATTTTTTGTTTTTCTTTTTAATCATATCCAGTCTTTTCCCAGAACTCGGTGTATTTTTCACTATCTTATCTGTTGGCAAGCTCTCTAGCTCTTGAGATTCTAGTAATTGAATTGGTTTTCAGGGGTTAACAATGGATAATTACTAGTACATAGGATGGGAACACAGAGTAGTGCAAAGTCGGAATTTCTTGCTCAGTTTTCTCTTTTATGTTAACATGAACTGAATAGGATGTAGAATATGAGAACCAAAAATGAGGGAAGTGGATCATTTGTGTTGCTTTGCATATTGGTCTGAGAGGGAGAGGAAAGCAGATTAAAAGAGAACGTAATTTAATTATGTATGTAAGTTCCAGGGTTCCATAAGAAGATGGGGCCCAAGGAATAATCAGGCAATTTAGGCTATATGCCATCTTGCTTTTATGAGACAGGAAGAGGGGGTAATGGTTGGGGACTTCAAAGGGGAGGAAGACAATTCACATAGGGATGAAAAGCAAACCATTGGTAAATAAATGTTTGCTGGGCCATCTTTAACAATGGGGCACAGAGAAGACTTTGAGCAAGTCTTGCTAATTTCCTCCATCGATCACATACTAGTTTATATTAAACTGTAGTTATCTATGAAGATAGCTGGCTTCCTAATTTATCTAAATTCTTTTAGGCAGGTAGGAGGGAAGTCAAAGTTTCTTTCTGTGTTTTTTTGTTTCTTAAAAATCACCAGCTTAAAATAATCAGTGTTCCAAAGAGCCATAAATAGGGATGGCAAGCGCTACTCCCCTTTATGTCTAAACCAGAAGGCTTTTATTTTTTTATGTTCTCATTCAGGTTTGTGTTTCTAATAATTATTTTCTTAGGGTCAAGGTTGCAAAGAGCATCAGAAGTGAGAACATGTTATACATACTTATTTGTGAAACTTTTTATTTTTTCATTTCCCTTTTACTCGGGTACTTTGCAAAAATACATCAATAGAAATGGGGGGGAAAGGTAGTGTGAGGTTATTTATAACACTTACATTGCAACTAGAACAAAAATGAATTTCAAAGTTTACAAGCTCCTTCAGGAATAAGAAATGGTTTTAATAAATTTCTGAAAAATTGAAATTATCTCTGAGGCATACAGTCTGTTTCACGTCTCCAAAACTCATTCTTTTCCATCTGATCAGCATATCAAACAATTAATTACTCATCTCACATTTGACAGAAATGCCCTGTCCCTGTTTCACCAGGCTGAAATACCAGACTAAATGAGATTCTGGGTGAAAGCAGCAGGAACAACCCAGCACGTTCAATTCAATTATGCCTCTGCTCCCAAGTAGCTAAATAAGTTAGCACCCACCTCTGCCCTCTAAGAGTGGATAAGGAAGTAATATGGCTATTAGTTTCCTTGAAAGCATGACCACTATCCAACCTATATATCGATCCATTCTCAGCCCTCCCTTTGGGATAGGGAACTGTTCATAAAAATCCATTTAAATTCTATCCTCTCTATATAATTCTTAAAATCCTGTCTCCCTTTAACCCTCTGTACACATACCCACAAACATATTAAATGAGCTTGAGTCTCCATAGGCACACAAGAGATGAAAACTTTAATACAATCCAACATGAGGGAAAGGTTGGAAAAAAACAAAAGGCAGTTTCCTTCTGTTGCAAATGTTTTGCATTTCCTCAAAATGCACTTATCAAAATGCATGCAGTTGAAAATACCATAAGAGATCTATTAAAAGATGATTGATGAATTGTTTTGCAGTGGCGTAGCTCAGAGCATTTCCTTTATCCAACTCAGACATTTCCCAAAGGGCACTAGGTTTAGCTAAATAAAAAAAACAACAATGTTTTGAGTCTCTGGCCAGGTAGTGGCAAATAATGCCTTCCTGGCTTATGAGTTTTAGTGCATCAGCTATAGAAACTGTCATTCACCAGGATTCCTTCCTCTATTCCAGCCTCACACACTCACCTCCAGGGTTATGATGAAAGGCTGCACTAAGTAAATCTGAAAATCCCCCCTAAGCTGGCAAAAACTCAACGCACCTTAAAGATGATTCATTGCTCAGAGAATCATTTTTTATTTGCAAGAGTGGAGAGCCGTAGCTGAAAACTAAGAGCTGTGGGAGTAAGAGAAAAAAAAAAGTCAAGGAGGAAAGAAAGCAGATTATATGAGATAGTAACTTAAATCTTTTCTCTCTCTCTTTTTCTCTCCCCTCCCCTTCCCTCCCTCCCTCCCTCCCTCCCCTCCCTTAGCTTCCGT
>NW_005871130.1:1406837-1409209 GCF_000147115.1 Myotis lucifugus
CATTAACTATACTTATAATAGGGTAATATGCAAATTGGTCATGGACGCCATCACCTAATGACCAATCAGCAGGCTGCATGCACTTCAGGTGCGGGAGGGCGGAGACTTGCAGAGCCAGGGATGGGGGTGGGGACTTGTGCCACCCAGGACATGATGCTGCCTCCCAGCCCGGCACCTGGCCAGGGATGTGAGGCTGCCTCATTGGTTCCTCATGTGAAAGGTGAGGTTGGATCCTCATTCTTATTCAGTGTAGTGGAGCATGGGAATTGATTTATAGGATCCAGTCCCACTTGGGGAAATGTTACTATAGTCTGAGAGTAGGTGTAAAATGGGGATCATATTTATTCGCTCACAGGATTGCTGTAGAACAGAGTCACCATCCTCACAGAATTCAGGATGCCACATGTGCAAACCTAGAATGAAAATTCAGCAACACCCCACATGGCCAAGAACTAGAAACTGTCCTTTGAAAGGAGCATATGCAACATAACTGTGAGACCCAGGAGGGCGAAGAGGAAAACTGTCCTTGCGATAAATTTAAGAGTTAAAGGTGCAAAACTGGCATCAGAAAGTAGTGGCATAACACCGAGGCCATGCAGTCATGTGGCAACACTGAGACCGTGGGATCCTTGGGACGAGCGGTTTCCAACACCGTGGGAACCCCCTGCCCCCACCCTGGCCTCTGGGTGCTGTCTACAAACGACCTCCTGTGCAGGCATGAGGGCTCCGGGCCTGCAGTGGCGGGGTTAGGGGACAGAGGAACTCCTCCCATAAAGTCTCCCCCAGCCTGGACAGCAACAGGCTGTGTGGCGCGTGCCCGCTGATAGCGTCACCAGGTGATGTCACCTAGAGGGGCCGTTCAGGCGGTTTCCCTGAAGAGGGGCGTGCACCCAGCTCAGAGGTGAGGAGGTAAATGCTTGGGGGCCACATGGCTCCCTGCAGCCCCTGCAGTGCAGCTGGAGCTGAAACTGCAGGTCCATCTGGCTGTCACGGAGTCTGCACAGTGCGGTGGCCCTGGTGCTGGTGGCAAGTGCTGGGCGCCTGAATCTGGGGAGCCACCCAGACCCACAGGTCTTCCCAGATAGACCGCTCCCCTCCTGCACCCTCACCAAACCTGGGTCTGACCCTCATCCTCCCCATCAGACCCCAGGGGCCCAACCTCCCAAATGGTGACATTTCAGTCTCAGAACCTAACATATCCCTTAACCCCCTCACCTCTGATCTAACCTATAACAGGAGCCAATGCCAACCACATCTGGTCCAGCACCACTCTCCCCCCCAGCCCCCTACCTTCCTCCATGGAAGCTGCTATTGCTTCCCATGAACTCAAACAAACTAGGATTAATCAAAGAAGAATATGTCCGAGTAAAGACCTTGAACTAAAGAAAAAATAAAATAACTAATATACATGAGAAAAGTTAACTTCAAAGGTAATCAAGTAATTGCAAAGGAAAGATACCTGGAACATTTTAAAAATTATAGTATTCAGTACTAGAGAGGGTGTAATGAAACAGACACCTGATAGCACTGCTCCGGAGTATAGGGGACAGCATTTCTGGGGATAGTTTGACAGGATGTAGCAAATATTCAAGCTCCTAGGCTGGATGATTAAATTTCCAGGAATTTATCACACATAATAATAAAAAAGTTGGGCCAGATATCATCTACACTAATAAAAGACAAATATGCAAATTGACCATACCTTCAATACACCTTAAGCCATGCCCACCAGCCAATCAGAGCTACTATATACAAATTAACCCGACCAAGATGGTGGCCGGCAGCCACGGAGCTGGAGCAAGCAGGAGGCTTGGTTGCCCCAGTCATGGAGGAAGCCAAGCTTCCCGCCTGCCGCAGCTGGCCCTGAGCTCCACTCAAGGCAACAAAGTTTCAATTATAGAAGATAAATAAACTCCAGATATCTGCTTTCTGCCGGCTTTGGCCATGGAGCTGGAGCGAGCAGGAGGCTTGGGTTGCCCCTGGCGATGGAGGAAGCCAAGCTTCCCGCTCGCCCTGGCCGGCTCTGAGCTCCACTCAAGGCTACAGAGTCTCAATTATAGTAGGTAAATATATTCCAGAATAAATAGAAAAAAAGGAGAGACTGGGAGCTTCCGTCGCCGGGGGCTTGGCCAGCCTGAGAACAGTCCTCAGCCCCTCACCCAGACTGGCCAGGCACACCAGTGGAGGACGCCCCACGCTTAACGGGGTGTGGACAGGCCTGAAAACCCCGATCCTCCCCTCACCCTCGGTGGCAAAACCTTCCTTGGTGCAGAGGGACTCCACTGCGTGGGGCTTGATCAACCTGAAACCAGCCAATGAGCTCATCAACCAGGGATGGGCTGGCATCTCCCGTGGGGAACCCCTACCCTGAA
>NW_005871130.1:1410022-1432453 GCF_000147115.1 Myotis lucifugus
GCAATATTAAAATATTTTCTCTAATTAATTCCCTTTTAATGTGCACGAGTTCCGTGCACCGGGCCACTAGTATGTGTATGTGTATATATATATATATACACACATATATATATGCCTAAGTGACCATATGACTGTAATGACTGGTCGACCAATTGCTATGATGTGCACTTGACTGGTTGACCAGTCGCTATGATGTGCATTGACCACCAGGAGGCAGACACTCAATGCAGGATCTGGCCTAAACTGGCAGTCCGACATCCCCCAAGGGGTCCCGGATTGCGAGAGGGAGCAGGCTGGGCTGAGGGAACCACCCCCCTCCACATGAATTTTTTGCACTGGGCCTCTAGTAATAATATAATTCTATTGCCTAATGTTACCACTGTTAGGAACTAAATGATTAATTAGAAGGTAAATGGGAATATACCCATGCAATACCATTTGCAAGTACTTTGCTATTAATGGCTGTGGTAATAAAGTTGGAGGAGTAAACAGGAAAGACTATCTCAAAAACGTGATACTACAATAAAGTCTGGAGTTGCCATGGAAAGACAGAAGGAGGTTTGCAGACAGAGGTTCAAAGTACAACAATGGTCAGATTATCGAGAGGCTTTTATGTAAACTTATCATAGGAGACAATCTTAAGGAATATATAACCATACCTATGTAATATATATATATATATAATATATAATATATATATATTATATATATAATATATAATATATATATATATTTTTTATATATATATATTATATATATATATATTATATATATATATATATGGCATGTATCCTAATATTTTAATATGTATATCCTAATATTTAAAAATGTATCAGTAAAGGGTTAATCATTTTACATCTTGGTACACATAAAATTATTCTGTGGGTAGAGAATATTTTTGATCAAATACATACATTTTGGTATAAGAGGATGAGTACACATCTCATCAATCATCAATATACAATTTCAACTTGTTTGGCAGAATTTGCACCAATGTTTTTTGAATAGAGGAAAATCAAACTAATAGCCAGCGTCTATAAATGACATGTCTCCCAGCATCCAACTATAAATTATGAAAAACAACAAATGGGAAAACACTGTTCTTGCTCTTGGGGGTTCAAAATCATATTGTAACAATAATTTATCAAATGTGGGACTTTCTGGACAGCAAGTAGTTTGGCAAAATCAGGGTGAGGCAAATATGACTTACACATAGATCATTATGACTAAGTCGCTATTCTTAAGGAATGTTGATTCTATTTAGTGTAACAGCCAAGAACACACACACACACACACACACACACACACACACACATTAACTCACTCTTACATACACACATACTCACACATGGGATTCGTAATCTTTATATGGATTAATTGAAAGTAAGTACATAGCCCTTTCCATTGTGATTTGGTTGATTGGAACGGCATCCCCTACACCAAAAGGTTACAGGTTCATCTGCAGTTAGGGCACCTGGGAAGGCAACCAATCAATGTTGTTTTTCTCTCTCCCTTCCCCTCTTTCTAAAATCAATAAGCATATCATTGGGTGAGCATTTAAGATAGGAACTAAATAACTTAAAAAATTTAAAAGTAATTTCTCTTTGGAAAATATAAAGGTGTACAAAAGTTTCCAAAGAAATTAAAAAACATAGTGGGTATTTGGGAGATTATTTAATTTTTTAAATGTTTAGATTATTTTTTTTTTGATAGTTTCTGAAGTGTTTGTTATGGAGCTGTATTCCCATATGTTTTCTTTTCACAGTAATGCTGTGCCCTTTTATCCATTGATAATGAAATCTTCTAACCTTTGGAAATAGTCTATTAAAGCAGCCTATACTCTATCACCACTAATGAGTAAAAAACACACTTAAAAGTGAGGAAGAAGACAATCTTTAAAATGTTAATCTTCAAAACCTGTTAATAAAGAGTGGTTACTAATGATAGTAATGTTCATCATTCATCTCTACTGATGACATGGGAGAGGTTGTGCTTTAAATTTGTATTATGTCATCCTCACAACAGATTGGCAAACTAGTGATTCTTATTCTCATTTCAGAGTTGATAATATTGAGAATAGGTTAGTTATCTAAAGTCAATTAGGGAATAGAAGATGTGAAATTTTATATTGAAAAATGTCACACCAGAACTTGTTTTAACCAATATATTATAGTGCGCCTTGGAGGGAATAAAAGGAAATACTTGGAGTTCTGATGGCAATAGTATGGAAAGGAAGGTAGTAAGTCAGGAAAGCATTTCTCTTCTACTCTCCCTGACCTTGCCTAATATTTTTTTGGTAGCATTTGTTTAAACCTGATATTAATTGTGTAAGTAATCAAGCAATACATTATTATTATGTTTTAAAATATATTTTATTGATTTCAGAGAGGAAGGGAGAGGGAGAGAGAGATAGAAACATCAATGATGAAAGAGAATCATTGATTGGCTTCCTCCTGCACAACCCACACTGGTGATCCAGCCCAAAACCTGGGCGTGTACCCTGATTGTGAATGGAACTGTTACCTTCTGGATCATAGATTGACACTCAACCACTGAGCCATGCCAGCTGGGCGCAATACATTATTTTTTATCCCCTTTACTGCTTCAAGCAAAACTCTGGGGACTAGAGTGGCTCTCACACACATATTCTTTACCTTATATCCTATGTCCTGAGGTGTCACTGGAGTGTGCAAACAGGATTCTTAAACTGAGAAGCATCTATCATGGGAATTTCGTAAGTTGTATACTTCTTGTTACAAAGAAACAGAAATTTCCTAACACAAATTTGTTAAAAGCATAAATGCATATCTTATTTAAGAGCAATACATACTAAGCATTGTCTGTTAATCCCATGTGTTTAAATTGAGAGAGAAAAAAAATGCTATGTGTAGTAACAGAAGTGATTTTTGTTGGGATTTTCTCCAATATATTTTAAACACTCCTTGACATTGTGAAACTCCCAGGCTCTTTGCTTATCTTGTTAACTTTAAAATAAACACCTTATATTAAAACTACTCTGTCCATCTAAGGTCAGTATTAGGCCGGTATTAGTCACACATTTAGTCAGAGATGGGCAGGAAGGGTGTACATGAGAGGTGAATTTTCTCGGGTTGGTGTTTTGCATTCTTTTGTTTACTGCCAACAACCAGGGATATAAGTCTCTTTCCCCAAGCACTTCTCTACACCTACCACTCCGACCTGGAGGCCAACACCCGAGCTGGCCGCCACCTGTCCCAAATGGGCAGATTTGTGCAGGCTTTGGGATCACTTTCCCTGTGTAGTTGTAGCCTTTGATTACGAGTCACTTTCTTTCCTGGCATCAACCATTTCTGGCCCTGAACCCTCTCCATCTTTCTCATTTAGTTGGCAGTCTCATCTTCCCTGTATTTTTTAGTTGCTTCCTTCTCCAAGCTAACCCTATCCTTTCTATCTTCCAGCATTTTCTCCAGCTTTGGGATGTTACAGACTCCATATTTTATCCAACACAGACCTCACATAATTGTGTATGTCTGGGACATTTCTAGGTTTGGAGTAGATTCATCAGCTGACCCCACCTTAACTTAATCAGCTCCTGCTGCCTGGTTAATTCCTCAGTTCAAGGCTCACCATAGCCTTGTGTATTTTGAAATCTGTAATTAATTTCTGATTCTCACTGCTCCTATTGCACTCTTTGCTTATCTTGTTAACTTTAGAATAAACACTTTATAATAAAACTACTCTGCCTATTTGAGGCATGGCTTAGGCTTTAAGCTTCTGGTCAGAGATGTAGTTGTGCATTTTCTTATCTAAACCCAGTCTCCAGTATTAAATTGTTATTACCAATTATCTTTTGAACTTTAAATACAAAAGGGATTAACATAAAAATGGAAACAACATTTACTCAGTTAAAAGAGTAATTAAAGTAAAATAATTGTTATGCATAAGTTTTCTTACATATAAATATTTATTTTATATTCTTTCAATAAAATAGTTTCATTATAAAATAAATAGTGCTGGGTAAATAACACAGACTCTTTGCCTTGGAACACATTAAAATAAATGCCCAGAGTCCCTTTAATATTATAAAACTTTCAGTGAAGGCTGTTTCAGCTTATGCAATTTACTCTTATAAGTAAGGAAAAACAAACAAACAAACCCAAAAATGTACCAATCCTTCCCTTCCCAAAGGGGCAGTTAAAGAGCAGTATATTCAGCAATTGTGATGGGAAATATTCCTTTATGTGGATGCTGTGAAGGGAACAATGGTAATTACCAGTGTGGAGGTGAGTTAGAAAACCATTGACCATAATAAGGTACAATTGAACTCTACCTCTGGGAGGGACACTACCCAGAACACAAAATCAACAGCTCTCTAGGCAGAAATAAAGATGCAAGTCACAGATAGTAAGTGGCCTGTTACTCTATCCAAATACAGACCGATGAGTTTAGCACATCCTGAACATAATATGCTATGTCTTGCTTTGGTTTTTGTTTGTTTGTTTGTTTCCCTTATTGAAACTCTTTTTTAAAATTATTTGTATACTTTTAGGAATTCAATAGTAAGATTTTTCCTGTCATCTAAGTCACATTAGAATTCATCTAGACCTATATTTTAATAAGATAGAAAACTAAGACCAAAAGTTTGTAAGAGTGGTGAAGCCAGATCTAGACCCACACGTCTTCTCTAATAGCCCAGACAAGAGGTTTCTGCATGATAACTTTTAAAGATAACCATTAACATCATGATCATAATCCTTGCATTTTTTGTTTACTTTTAAAATATGCTTAGAAAATAAACTTTTAGTAACTTTTAGTGGTTCAAATACCTGAAATACTACTTCTCAAAAGAGACAGAAGAAAGAAATAGAATCAAATATAGAATAGAATAGAATAGAATAGAGTAGAATAGAATAGAATAGAATAGAATAGAATAGAATAGAATAGAATAGAATCTATAATAATAAAAGCATAATATGCTAATTAGACCAGACAGTCAAATGACCATCCGGACATCATTCTGGACATCCTTTAGGATGACCTTCCGGACGAAGCTATGACAGCAGGGGCCAAAGCAGAATTGGCCGCAGCAGTGGGCGTGGGCAAGGCAGAGGTGGTTAGGGGTGATCAGGCAGGCAGGCGAGCAGTTAGGGGTGATCAGGCAGGCAGGTGAGCAGTTAGGGGCAATCAGGCATGCAGAGGGGTTAGGGGCAATCAAGCAGGCAGGTGAGTTGTTAGGGGCGATCATGCAGGCTGGCAGAGGGGTTATGGGCGATCAGGCAGGCAGGCAGGTGAGCTGTTAGGAGCCAGCAGTCCTGGATTGTGAGAGGGTGCAGGCCAGGCTGAGGGGACCCCCCTCCCCCCGCATGAATTTCATGCACCAGGCCTCTAGTAGAATATAATATAGTAGAATCCAAAATATACTCCAAAAAGCCAGAGTACTTCTGGAATGAAGTAGAGGTGATCGTGTGGATTACTGGTCCAAAAAAGAAAGATTATCCAGGTGCTTGTCACTATGTTAGAATTTCCGTTAACTTTAAAAATGCAGGCAAATGCCAAGAGGATAGAGTTGTTGAAGATAAATAAAAGACTGTGAAATATAATAAAGGAATAATGAATATCATGTTAGATTGCAACACAAGGCAGGAAGTTATACCCACAATTTTTTTCTACAAGATTTTTGTTCTTATTTAAAACTTTAAGCATTTCATTTAAATTTTCTTGCTTGAAAGTGGTCCATAAAGGTTTGTTTTACCTCTTTCAACACCTTAAAATATATTAGGTTGTATGTTTAAAATTGTATTCAAACTAAGTAGAAATTTTTCTGTAGCAAAAATAAATTAATTAATGAATAAAAATTTAAAACAAGTTAGAGTTTCCAACCACGTGAAACTAAATAAATACTAGAGACAGTGCTGTCCACTCCTTCTTATGGCCTGCAATGAAAACATGGTAATTTAGGAATGTACATTATCTAGTTATAGAGTGTCCTACAAATGACCTGTAGATGGTACGCAGATGCTGCTCTGGAAATAAGTTTTATTTATATTACTTTGACTCTAAGAGGACAGTCTTACAAATTGGTGGAGACTTCTGAGAAATGTGACACCAGTGTAAGCAGAAAACTTCAATATTTCTGTAGACACTAAATTGGATTGTTCCTGAAAGTCTTTCAGTGCAATGACGTAAAATCCAATGGTAGATTCATGGACAGCTGAAACCAAGATTCATTTCTGCTGGGTGAGCCAAGAACAGAGAGAGAGGGTATCCCATGTGTTCCAGAAACACAAAAATGTGAAGCAAGGAGCAAGGAGACAGGACTAAGCAGTGAGAGATAAAAGTTGCATCAGTGGTCTGTTCCCTAAGCCATTGCATCACTCCACCATAATACAGATACTGGTTACTTTAAAATGGGGTTATTCTTTCTGATTATGACTAAGTTATGTGGAACTAATACATGTTCAATATAAGATACCATAAGTTCATAATATCTTACTCCATTGCACAAAGAGACTTTACAACTAAATGAAGAATATAAGGACCCACTCACAAAAATTATCATAATAATAGTTAAAATCCATAGCTTTATCTGCTAATAATGAATACTTCCCAAACACTAAGTCTTCTTTTACCTTATTTTTTCTAAATGTCAGGAGAAAAAATCAGAGACTTAATTTAAGAAAGCCCAACATTTCCAAAATCATTATTATAAAGTAATTTCAAATAAGGTCAACTATTTGAATGTTGGTTTCATGTAATTTCTATGGCACAGACTAAACTGCATATGGCATATGTGACTATTTTTAATTATTTAGAAAAAGTCAAAGATTTTGTCCATGTTAACAGATATTATCTTCAGTGTTTCTTTAACCATAGCTCACAATAAAAATATGTTAGAAACTAAGTCCTATGTAGTTAGACTTAGTTCCTAACATATAATTTTAGTTTTTTTTGGTATTTCATTTGCCGTACAGAAAAAAAAATTAATTAACATTTCACATCGTTTGAATTAAAAAAAAGTGTTCTTGTGACATATCAGGTGTATTTCACAGACAAAATTCACTATAGTTTAGAATTTTTATTTATTAAACCTTAAGTATTATAAGGCAAAATGTAACTCAATTGTAAAATTTCAGTCTGTACCAGTGATAGTTCTGAGTGATGAATATGCCTCTTGTTCTATTTCTATGTCCTGTCTTCTAATAAACATAATGGTTCTGACTCCATAGATCTAAATGTTCTGAGCTGATTAAATTAGCTAAATGCCAGCTCTCACTTAGAGAGACTAAATGCTGAAGAGGTTGTGGTTAAGGTATTGATTAAAAATCTGGCTTCAATTATTAAGGCTGGAAACACTATCCTCTGTCTTATTTCTCTTTACACAAGAATTAACTATTCAAATAAAAGGTTTGAAAATTTTGCATTAGTTTAATAACATGCGTATTCATAAACAAGGCACTACATCTATAAATTTTATAGAAGTTAGTCAAAGAAATTCCTTTATCCTATTTTTAAAAGTCTTTTTTGGTAATTTTTTGCTGTACAAAGTTAATCAAATATTTAACAAAAATTACGTTGTTAACAATTATAGAATTAGGTTCTGTGATGCTCTTATACTAGATATTTTCTATATTATTAAAATAATATGAGTGTAAAAATTGAGCCTATTTATATGAATTATTCACTTGAATAGTGAAGTTCTCAGTGCAGAAAAACATTATTTCTGCTTACCTTGTCATCTACCCTCAAACAAGCGACCTTTGAAAGACAAATCAATCATTTATCTCAAAAGTTATTTTCCCCAGCTAAACTATACCTGCTTGTTAAAAAGATGTCATATTTATGTGAGACTTTTAATTTAATTGTAACCCCCAATTGATGTTAGTAAATCAGTAACACACTCAGATGATACCTGGATGACAATTTTCTACAGTATTTTTTCTCAAGATTGGACTCTTGTATTTTAATGACTCCATATTTTCTAAATTTAGATAAGCTTATCAATAAAAATTGGGTTGTTTATTTACCTATCCTATGTATTGACATTTGATTGACATTGATTGCATCAAAAGTTATAAATTATATCACATCTTTGTTCAAATATCGGTTGAAGGACACTTAAGTTTTTTTTTATTTCCATATCTTGGCTATTATGAATACTGCTGCAATGATCATAAAGGCACAATATCTGTATGAGTAAGTGTTTTCAAATTTTTCAGGTAGACATCCAGAGGAAGGATTGATTAAGAGGATAAAGGGGATCAAATATATGGTGATTGAAAACTAGACCTTGGGTGGTGAAGACACAAAGCAATATATAGATAGATGTATTGATGTATTTCTATTGAAGGATTGTATACCTGAAACACACACACACACACACACACACACACACACACACACACACACTTCTCCAATGTTATCCCAAGAAATTTAATTGCAATAATAATGAAATGAAATTTATAAAAAGTTATAACTTTCAGGGCTGCAAACATTTACTTAATATAAAATAAAATGAATGCTAACATCCATATCTCTGTTTCAATGAAAATTGAATGAAAATTTTACTTTTAAATTATGCTTTTAAAAGTCTGTAGTTAGGTATGGAGTATAATATATTTAGAAAAATGACCATATTTCATAATAGAAAGAAATAAACTCAATTATGCAGTTAAGCCTGTAAAAGTGAATTTTATATTTGGGAATGAATCATATTCAAAATACTGAACAGAACATTCCACCCTATGCTTATGCTGTAGGCCATGTTAAGAAAAAGTTGGGTGACAAGTTTGACTCCTGTGTTAGGAGCCAGAAGTTTTAAAAACTTGTATAACTTATTCAAACCACACAATGATGAATGACAGTCATATAGACCAGCTATCTTGACAACCATTATAAGTATATGTCCAATATGTTGCAACCTGTCATTGCTTAAGTGATATGTATACATATACATGAACACATATAAACATACCACAATATATATTTATAAAAGAAGAATTGCAGTGAGTGGAACTACACAGAAAAGGAAGAATTTCAGACTATTGCAGTAGGGGAGAGATTGGATTCAACTTCACGGAAAGAAAAGACAGGTTTTGTAATCAATGGATTTTGGCTGTCACAGCTAGTTCCCAGCTATAATAGCAGCCCTGGTTCTGGGGCAGATAATATAGACAGAAGCTTGTATGCAAATCACGTGTATCAACTCCTAAGGAGGGACCTAAAAGTATGTAACTGATGAGATTTATATTCCCCCAAAATAATCATAAAGTTGCAGAGATATGGTATATGCATGACAAAAAATTGAGTAGTACAAGTGAGTGCTATTTAAGAGTGTATTTCAAATAGGAGAATATAAATTGATGATTTCAGGAAAGAGAGAAAATTTGGTCAATTTTAAATATTTCTATTAACATGAAAATGTCTTTATGAATAAGTAAATGCAATGTTATTTATAGATGTAGTATACAACTACATATTTACATCCTACTTGGAATGAAATAATCTTTGAAAATGTCATTGATTGTCTAGTGTTTCTTTATACAGATTAAAAACCAATTATTTAGAAGCGCCCATGTTATATATAATCAACTCTTTCAGGGTAAAGGCTGATTACTGATTGAGCAATACTTTCAAACAAAATTGCAAGATTACTTCATCAGCATAGAAAACAATGCTGACTCTCTTCTTCATTTTTTTGGTTAAAAGTTATCTTTTCCCTTTACTTGAGTGATGTAATATAGTCTTTTCATCATAACCTGAAGGAAGAGCAGTACAAAACCATGTCTGAAGCTTTGTTTCTTTAATCATTTAAGGAATTTTTTTTCCAGAAAGCCATTTCTACCAATTCTAATTCTAATGATCCTATTTCAATACAATATTCTAAGAACTTAATATTTTAAACTACACTGAACTAATGTGATTTTTAAAATACTGTGCTATTGAGATAATTGAAGACCTTCACAGAGCAACGGATGCTGTGTAGTTGATTTGATCATTGTCTGTAAACTGGTATGATGTCTGGCTCCTTTCTGTTTCTTAAGGAGTTCACACATATGAAAGACCCTTGTTTACAATTTGATTAGGAAAAATCCAACACTGGATTTTGAAGAAACATACAAATGTCAGTTGATGTATCCAAGCTCTTATTATTCTCTGTCCCCTGGTCTGTTCCTTTGTCCGGTCCTCCCATGGCACCAGACACTGTTGAAGAGAGGGCTGTCATGTATCTCGTTCTCATCAAACTGCTCAGTGACCTTTGCAGCCCTGGACTGTTTTACAATGTGACTATCAGTGCCATCTTCTCTCTGTCACGCCTTTGCCATTCGTAAAGTGCTGATTGGCACAGAGTGGTATTCAACTAGGTGGACTGAATACATTTTATTTTGAAGCTTTAAAAGATATCCTATTGTTCTAGAAGTTATGCTAAATATTTGGTAATGTTTCAACAATACCTTGCAAAGGCTGGGTGTACAACTCAGAGAAAAATCTTAAGCTTTCTGAGAACATAACATTAGTTAAAAATTATTTCCAAGAAACCAAGTTAAAAGAGTGTTTAAATGTATTATAAGTGTTATCCTAAATAAACAGAATCATAAACTATTTCTATGAAATGATGGGTTGAATGGGGTGAAGGAAAACCACCCTATAGTGGAAACTGAGGTAGAAGTAGAGAAAACAAGAAAAGAATGTGAGGGATAGATGTCAGATAGAAAGCTTCTGGGCATATGTGGAAAATGTCACTTCATATGCAACAATAGCTTTTATCTTCAAGTTTCTTTAGTGTGGTATTAGCATAGCCACTCCATGGCTCTTGTGGGGGCTGCTTACATAGTAGATCAATCCCCGCCCCCTATTTTTGTCTTTGAATTTAGTGATTCTGGTTTTTTTGTTTTGTTTTGTTTTGTTTTTTGCTTTTGTTTTGGGCTGGACTCGTTCAGCGGTGTCTCTGGTGCCCCTGATCCAATTAAACCCTGGAACATCCCTGGGACAGAGCATTTAGATGATCAGCTGTTGATTGTGCTGAAGTCCCCTGAATCAGTGAGGTTCTGCCTTTCACATCAGATCTGTGTGTAGCCTGGAGACCTTTTTAATTCAGGGAGGTGATGCATTTGTCCCCGATTCAGGCAAGGATGGGGGAACCAGAGCTCTGGTCTCAGAGTAACCAGCACCTTCAGGGAGACAGTGGCTTCAGCTGCACTCTCTGAACATCTTTTCTCTGCCTCCCCCAGGAGTTTGTGTGGGGTCTGAGTCTACTGGCATCACACACAGTTGTTAGTATATAGGAACTGTCAGCCCACTGACCTGTAGTTTCAACAACAACTAGATATGCAACCTTCCTCAGCCTGACCCAGAGTTCAGCCACTGAATAAGCACTGGGTGTTGTCGGGCTTTGAAGCTCAATCCAACCTTTGAATTTCTGCTGTCATCATCAGATGCACTTTCCCCAGTTCTGGGCCTTGTTCTTATTTATTTTGTTCATTTGGTCAGTTGATTTCTTGTTTAGTAAGTTGTCTGTGAAATGTATTTCCCTTACAGTTTTTGCTTTCTGACATCTCTGCTCAGAAGTTTTTCCATACTTTCATCTTTTATCCTGGTTTCTTAAACATCCTGCCTGGGTCAACAGAAGCCCCTCATTGGCTAAGGATAATTATTAAGGGTAATAATTGCCCAGTTGATTTTCACTCTTTGACACTGGATGTGGGTGTGGGTTGGGGGCTACTTTCACAGGTCAGTTTACAGTGAAACCCTGCATTCAGCCAGGCACTGGCACCTAGGAGGTTCTTATCTGATCCCTTCCCCGTGGGCAGGCTCAGTCTTCCAGGTCACCAGGAATGAGTGTGACTCAGAGGTATATACACTATTGGTTCCCTTTCTCTGGAAAACCCCAAAGAATGCAAGGGCTCTGAGCCAAGGACTAAGGGCTTCTAGAGTCTGAAAAGTCAAGGAAATAGACTGCCTCCTTTAACTTCCAGGAAGGTACACGGCCCAGGAAATCATGTGCTTTTAGCCCAGTGAAATTGTTTCAGTCTTGTGAACTGTAAGATTACACATTTGTACTGTTTGTAGCCAGTGAATTAGTGTTAATTTGTTATAGCAGCAATAGAAAACCAATACATGAGGCTAAGCAAATCTATCCACCTGTGACTGAGGTGAATGAAAGCAGTGGCAACTGGGGTATTCAGAACAGGGCATTTGTTGTCATTGTCAATTTATTTAATAAGATTAAAGTTATACAGGTTTCTTCCATTTATGATGAACCATTGAGTATTATGCTTATGATATGGGAAGTTTTCTGCATTTATGTTTTAATTGGGAAAAAACCTTCAAATAATTTAATGGATGTGGAAGACAGCCTCAATATAATCATGAGCATTAAAATCAAAGAATTTAAAAATGGAAAGGAAAAGTTTGAGATACAAAATATCAATACTAATTTATTGTCATGTTATAACACATGTAATGAGGTACATTTTTAGCTATACAAAATCTGGGGGTATACCTTCATTTATCCATAGTAGGAAAAAATACAAAGAACACTCAAATATGTATTCTTAAGCTATAAAAGACCAGTATAAATAAATATGATATTTGGAAATTTCCAGTATAGAAGCACTAATTTTCAACAATTGAATTCAAGTGTCTAATAAAATAAGTTTGGGTATGCAAATTGTGGCATATCTGTGGGACACTATAACATGTATCAATTTCAAATTGTTATAAAACATTCAATTAAAAACATGCATGATATATCATTAGGTATAAAGCACACTTCAAAACTGTATCATAGTTTAATCTCAATTCAGTAGTAGAATATATAAATGTATGTTTTATGTTCTTTGTCAGATTTAGGTATTTTCTTTTTTGGTTAATACTCACCCAAGGATATTTTTTTCATTGATTTTTAGAGAGTGGAAGGGAAGGGGAGCAATAGATAGAGAGAGAGAGACATAGATATGAGAGAGACACATCAACTGGTTGCTTCCCAACCAGAGCCAGGAATTGAGTCTGCAACTGAGGTATGTGCCCTTGACCGGAATAGAATCCAGGACTCTCAGTCCGCAGGCCGATGCTCTATCCACTTAGCCAAACTGGCTAGGACAAGATTTAGGTATATTTTTTGTTTTTCACATTGTCTCATATATATAGATATCACTTTTGTTAAGTATAAAGATAAAATAAATATCCATTTGATAGGGAATATGCAAAGAGATGAATCAACGATATTCTGTTAAATACATTAGATTTGAGAAAATCTTCATAAAAGAACATGAACAAAACAAGCTATTCAATTTTATTTTCAAATATTTGAAGTGCTTTGTAAGATGAAGATGTTTTCAGATTTGCATATTTTAATTTCTTGTATGTTGCAATCCATCAACATACTTGCCAATTTATACAGATGCCCATACATTACATTGTGTTACTCTCAATTTTATTTTCTCCAATTTGTATTGAATCACAAATCAAAAAGTTTGCACCATAGTTTTGATTAATTTAGGACCCAATAGAAGCTGTTTCCTGTTTTATGTTTGACAATAATTTAGCATAATATAAAGTCGTGTGACATCAAACAATCCTGAACAGAATTCAGTTCCATTAACAAGCTCCATTAGAGACACATAGGTACCTACAAATCAATTATTTTGTGTCAGTTTCTGAAATCACTGTTTGGGCATAATTGGTGTGATACCATACCTCTCATTACATTGTGTGAATTGTTTGGCAAGACAAGGCCAAGGCAAGACATAATGTTGAAACATAAATACACTTTTTAAAAAGTAGAACATAAATATACTTTTAAATTATTTGTATGAGTCTGTCACTCTGAGAATAGTCATTTATCTTATGAAATTTATGACTGATATTTTAATTTTTGGTGAATAATCTATTAACAGGTAGTTCAAAGTAAATTTGTAATTTAAAATGCATAATAATATTAACAATGGTCCACTTTTCCTAAGGTGTGGTCATTTTCAATGTTATATTCCATTAAGAAAAGCAGATTTTTGCTTGTACTACGAGAGTACTTTTATTCTACCAGGAAAATTTATATATAGTTGGCAGAGATGGACGATGTGCCTACTTGTAGACGTGTGCATTCTCTAATAATTAATTTAATACTGAAATTAATAAAAATGAATATTTAGGAATATTTACATCACAGAGAACAGTTATCTACCATGATCTCTTTTTCATAAAAGAAGATTCTTCAGTGGATATAAACTACTCTACATAAACCACTTCCTCAGTATTTTCCTTATTGTTGAAGCAATTATACTAAACAGAAATATGATTGCTAATAAGATTATGAAGTTTGATTCTTAAATGTAAAAAATAAAAATAAGTTACTCGATAATTTATATAAATTTAAGGGTTTTTCATTTTATTTTTGGCCAATTTCAATTGAAAAATGCGTGTTATATTTTTAGCTTTTTGTGAAAAAATATCAAAAAGCCACATATTGAAAAAAATGAAACAATTTCTCATTTTAAAATTCATATACTGGTATTCCCTCTCCCCTTTCATGATATCCTATTTAAATAACTATATAATCACATCCTTGCCAAAATAATTATTAAAAAATTGTTCCAATATTATTTTAAAATACTTAGTCTTTCTGTCAGCCATTGATGTGCAAAACAGAATGAATATTACAATGCAAAGTACTCTATTTCATAAAACTTAAGTTACCATTAATTAAAGATACGTAATTTTGTGTCAAAGCAAGAACAATAATAAAATACTAATTAAAATAGAATTTCAATCAGGGTTTTGGGAAAAGACAGAAACCACAGCAGTTACTTGAATAGAGAGAATTTAGTATGTCATAAAGTTATTAAGTAAGTATAATTTAAATTATCATTGAAATATACACACATATATACATATACAAATATATATATATGTATATGTGTATATATATATATATATATATATATATATATATATGCAAAAAATATCCAAGAATCAATGGGAAAAAGTTGGAATTGTTAAAATTTAGAAATTTTGACAAGGATGCTCACAGGTCTGGGACTCACATTTCTGAAGAAAAACTCATATTGTTTTCTCTTATGTAAGGTGTTTGATCAGAAGAAATATTGCATTCAATACTATGACTATAAATAAGACATTCCACACACTTGTAGATGATGGATGCTGGCAGAGAGCATCATGGGAAGGTGCAACAATTCCATGTACAGAATACCAGCCTATTTCAATATAGGCAAATCCCTACCTCCTCCATGGTGGAAGTAGCCCAGTGTATCAACAATGGCTATCCGCAAGATATGATGTCATATTGGGGGCTCATTTTTTATTTCAGCTGTTAATAGATTAGGTACTCATCATGACCCTGATAATCCTTGGTGAGGGAATATTTTGCTACTTATCCCATGCATGGTCTTCCTTCTCAAACATATGACCACTTTATAGATGGACTTTTTGGATAAACATGAAATGGCTGGTAATGGAGACTGACATATTTACAGAATATGCACCTTGTCATCTTGGTTGTTGGGGGCTTCTTCTGGGATGGATGTCCTTTAGTGCTCTCTGAATATGCTGATGAAACTCTCTATACAACACTACCCCAGATCTCTTAGTCACCAATCACTCAACTCTATTTTCCAATCACAGAACATTGAGCCTAAGAGTTAACAACCTCATGAGAATCAATGTAGATCATGGCCATTCCTAAGTCCAGAAATAACTGAAGAAGGTACATTGAGTTTGCCATTCTCTCTCAGTGCCATTGCCTGGTCATGCTGTGAAGATCCAGTCATCCTTGTTTTGGTTAATGCCTATATATTTTGATCAACCATCTATGAAAAAGACCCAAATATTTTTGTTTGTTTTATTTCCTCCAAAATCAACTTTTTTAAAGAAGGCTACAGTTGAGGGTTTAGTAGAAACAGTGCAACAAGAGTCACTGTAAGAGTTTGAACAACCTGATCATGTAACTGACTTGTGTCTCTAGATGTCCTTGAGCCAAATTTATTATATACTATTTCCATTGATGATATATTAGATACTATACCTGCCAAATATTATAAACTTGTGGGTCAGATAAACAGTCTATGATGTAAGCTCAAGTCACCTATGTGCTATGGAATCCACCAATGTTTTTCAAAAGAAGATACAGGTCTTTAGAAAAGAGCATACATTTGCCCCCCAATTCTAGGGAAGTGTATGGAGTTCTCCTATGACACCCTATTGACAAATCCTAAAATGACATTATCTGTAAAGCAAGGATATGGTTTAAGGACTCCTAGCTTTAACATAAAACAGATACAGAACAAGTTTGGAGCTAAGAGAATGTGACTTAATAACTGGCCACATATCATACCAGCCACTATAATACCATCCTGATTTCAGATAAGTTAAATGTGAAGCAAAATATGGAATTTTATTGACTTTTTGGCTTGCTTATTTATTTAATAACTTATTTCAACACTTTTATGAAGTACAATTAGCATAAAATGAACTGCATATATTGAAGTTTCAAAATTTTTGAAATGTTTATACACCTGCAACATCATCACAAAATAAAAGCAACAAGCATATACATTACCCTCTAAAATATTCCACCATTCTAGAATAGAACCCCCAATCGCCAGGTCACCATTGCTCTGCTTCTTATCTTATGCAATACATTATGTTTTCTATAATTTTATAAGAATAATATCGTGTAGTGGAATCTATTTGCCTGGCTTCTTTCTCTAACCATATTTATTGTCATTCATGTTTCAACCTGATATACTTTTTCTGCTAAATAGTATTGAATGTATGGATGTAGCATATTATACTTATTATCATTCACATACTGATGGGCTTTGGAGTGGCAACAAGGTTACCTAATACGTGACTTGCTTTTATCCTCTTGTGAAAACACCTAGGCGTGTAATCTCTAAATGTTATATTCATTTTCATTCAGGCAAAATGTTTTTATAACTTGACTTTAAACTTCCTCTTTGATCCATGAGTTATTTAAAAGTGTGTAATTTAATTTCCATATATTTGGAGCTTTTCTAGTTATCTTACTGTTACTGATTTTTAGTTAAATTTTATTATGCTCTGACAACATAACTTCTTCTAAATTTGTATTTTTGTGGTCAAAAATGTTTTATCTTGTAGATATTTAACTGTACTTGAAAAGAATGTGTGTTCTCTGTTGTTGGTTGACTCATTCTATCACTGGGAGTGATGTCAAGTTGGCCGATAGCATACTCAGGTCATGGCATACTTACACATTTTTTGGCTTAATGGCTCTACCAGTTGTTGAAAGCAGCATAGAACTGTAAACTAGAACTGTAATTGTGGATTTGTCTATTTATCCTTTCATTTCTATAAGTATTTGTTTCATGCGCTTCAAATATCTGTTGGATGCATACAGAGTGATATGTCTTCTTTGAGAATTGTTAGCTTTTTCATTATACAACATCTTCCTTTCTCACTAATATTATTGCTTGTTCCAGGGTCTATTTTAACGGAGATTAATGTAGATACACCAGATTTCTTTTGTTTATAGTTTGTGCTGCACCTTTCTGCCTCCATTTACTTTTAATCTCTCCTCATTCTGGAAGCATGTTTTTTACAGATAGCACATTAAAATTTACAACATCACTAGTTATTTTATATTTTTCAATTTGTTGTTGTTTGTTTCTACTTTTAATTTTATTTCTCTTGGCTAATTAAGCATTTTGTTGTTTGTTGTTGAGGGGAAATTTTCCCTGGGCCTCTTGCATTTCTGCATATCCTATGAACAAAGCACTAGACAGCTGTCTAGTTTGTGTAGCAAATAGTATAGGAAGATAAATATGTGTCCTTCTCTGTGGGTACATATCTGGGATAATAAAAATACAGTGTTAACACAACACAGAGTTTGTGCTCCTCCAAAACCCATATGTTGAAACCCTGATTCCCAGTACATTGGTATTTGTAGATGGGGCCTTTGGGAGGTAATAAGGTCATGAGGGCAGAGCCATTGTGATAAGATTAGTGTCCCTGTAAGAGGAGATACCAGAGAGCTTTCTCTTTCTTTCTATCATGTGAGGTCACAATAAATTGGTGACTGTCCATGAACTACAAAGGGGGCTCTCTCCAGACACATGATAAGCCAGTCACTTGATCTTGGACTTCCCAGCTTCCACTACTAAAAAAAGCCAACCACTCTATGTGTTATAAATTCTTCAAGTTATAACTTGTCCTTTATCCCTGCCTTCAACCAGATCTCTGAAACCATGGCTGGTCAACTTTTTAGTTTACAAGTATGGTAAAATCTCAGATGCTTTAGCATTCTAGATATTTTTTAATTCAGTTATATCTGGCTTACAATATACATTTTTCATTAATGTCAGTCTATCTTTAAGTACTATTATGTTATCTGAGGTAAGGTAAAAAACAAACAAACATGGTAATAGAGATCATTCCCAATATCTCTTTCCTGTCTTTTGTTTTATTATTGTCATATATTTTATTTTCATATATGTTATCATTTAAAAGTTCATTCATCTTGTTTCTTTGTGTATTTATATGTATGTGTGATTTATTTGTGTCACTAACATTTCATTTTTATCCTAATTTATTGTAGAAATTATAATGCATGAAGTATATCTTTTCCATCAGAATTTTTAACATTAAATAATAGTTATTTAAATTTCCTATTATATAATTGAGGCAACATTTGTGTCATATCTGAGTCTGGTCCTGAAAACTGCTTTGTCTCCTCATAGCTTTTATTTTTGTTTTTAATGTCTTGTAATCTTTAGTGGATAGGCAGGTATCTTCTGAGAGATAGAAGATTATGAAGGTAGTTTTATATGCTAGTGAATGTGCATGCCCTCTTCACCTCTTTGGAATAGAGATTTGCATTAATGTAGAAGGGACTTACATTGTCCTGAAGGTTCATTGCTGCTTTGGTTATATCAGTGTGTCACAGGCTTCAAATTCCCGTAGCGACACCTTGTGTGTAGGGTGTGGACTTGCATAGTTCTCCTGTTTTAGAAGCCCTCCTCAGTCTACACAAACTGACACCATCTGCCACTTCATCTTAAATGCCCTTAAAAAGGCTCCCTTCACCTGCTTGAGCTCTGCACCCTGCAGGGAAGCATGCTCCCTTTGGCCGACCTCCTTACTCTGTTCTTGCTGTAATAGCTTTGCCCACACTCTTACATGTATTCCCTATACCCTCGGGGCTCAGGTTCTGATACCCAATGCTTGGCAACTCACCTATGCATATGCCTTCTTCACCCCACTCACAAACCAAGCCATCCCTTCCTGTCAGATGTACTCTTCATCTGCCCTCAGTGGGTGATACTCTACATTTCTGGGCTTAAAAGAGGGACCCTTGGGAGTATTATGCAGACATTTGAGTCATGAGTACTAGCCAGATTCTGGGGGATGTTAAAATGATGTGATATTTTAGTTGATAATTAATAATCAGTTTACAATAGCACCCTCCTATGTGCACTATTTTCTTGGCATACTTAAATTCATTTTGCTCCAGAAATATAATGATACATTTTCATGTATTGATGACTAACCCAAAATAGTAACTTTGCTATAATTCTATATTAATGGTGATACATTGATTGTTTGGCAAATGTATATCCTTATACTTGAGTAAAATATCATTTTCTGTATTACTTGAATAACTCACAAACATTTTGTAAGAAATTGTCAAATTTACAGTTTTGAAGGTCAATAAAACAAGTTTTCAGAATTATCAAAATAAAAGAAATCAACACAAGTGATGTGTACTTAGAGCTTGTTGTAAGTTTAACTCTTCTTTCTTGCTTCTCCAGTTATTTTATTCATTATTTATCTTAATATACATATTAATTCTTAGAGTTAAGTATTAATTTGGTCTTGTTATATTGAACAGACTATTTTAAATAAATGCATTTATCATCTGTAGTTAAGAAAACATTAATTTCCTGAAAGCAATTTAGAAAAATTATTTGGCAGGATATAGCAAACAAACTCTCAATTTTGTGAATTTTTCTTGTTAATATATTATCACTTTAACTGGCCAGCTTATGTTACTTTGCACAGCATTTCATCATTGAATCTATGAGCTTCATAGAAAGAGATTTGCTTTTCCTCAAGGTAAAAAAAAAAGAAGCAGATGAGAAAATCATTCTTCAAGAGATAGTTATTATAGTTACTAATCATAATTATTTTAAATAATTTTGCTTTAGAGAGTATCATGAAAAATGATTCAATATAGAGACAGATACAACTTAGGCTGGTGGCTAAAAGTTTCTTGTCAGCATTCATCTTCCTAGGAGGCCTTTTTCCCTGGTGCATGAATATCTATCCTTCAGATTTGGCCTCTGGAAACAAGAGTTAGAGGATTACCCCTGGGGAAGCTCCAGCTGCTTGGGCTCTGCAGGTTTGAGGTCCTGGTGATCCCTGTAAGGGTCCCATTAAACTAATGATTGCATCTACTCCCAGGAAACTTTCTTCAAAATATGTATTATTGATTTCAGAGAGAAAGGGAGAGGGAAATATCAATGATGAGAGAGAAACATTGACTGGCTGCCTCATGCATGCCCCCTACCAGGGATGGAGTCCACAACCTGGACATGTGCCCTTGACCAGAATTGAACCTGGGACCCTGAAATCAGTCCCTAGGCTGATTCTGTACTCACTGAGCCAAACCACATAGGGCCAGGATACTTTTGACTCCCTGATCCCTGAGACCAGCAGCCAAAAACAAGGACTGATGGACCCTGACCCACAGCAGGATGAGTGTTGCTTTTGGATTGTAGCAGCAGGGAGGGATAAACACAGAACCTGGGTCCTTCATTGGGCAGACATCTCCTAGTCCCATGGCCCATCGTGAGCGTGAACAGTCCCACACAACAACACCAGGCTGAAAACAGCAAGGTCATCAAGGGTTCAGATGCCTCACTAGTAAAGTTTGTTCATACTCCCAGGTAAACCACCAGGTGTGGTTTGGACTGTAGTTTGGACTAATGTTTGTGCTGAATGTCCCCTCAAGCAAGGAAGGACCATGGGAACTATGTTTGGCCTTTTTCCTTAACCTATGAGGTGAAGTTGATTGGTAGAGGCCAAGCGAATGTGTCTCAGAGATCTCCAAATATCAGAGTGTGACTGACCGGAAGCCTCAGTTACTGCCACCTGAAAACCAATGCTGCATTTTCACCAAGGCCAGTCTTGCCGTGGGCAGCTTCCAGCCCATAACTGAGTGTTATTTGTTGGTGGTCTAAAGTAGACCCAGTCTTGGAAGAGGAGTCTGTTCCTCTAATGGGGAGTTTGGCTCACAGACTTCCTTATGTCTTAAACTACACTGTGATACATGATGTTTCCACACAAAATTTCTCCCTTCTTTCTGGCATTTGGGACCAGACTTGAGTGGCAGTATGAGAGCACTCAACCACTAATCAAATATTTGCATGCTTAATTTCACCCTGACCTCTGATTGTCAGGGGGCCCAGATTAACCAACCAATCAATAAACAGGTCCATTCCCCCTCTCTCTTACTGCTCCCAGGGCGCTCCTCTTCATTCCTCATACTTGTGCACTCATGAGTAACACTATTATGTCAACATTTTTGTGTGATATCAATATCCTTATTGATGATCTTTGTAATAACCAACCTCTCAGATCCTTGAACTTCTCTTCTAATTATCTTCTCATTATAGTATACCTCACTGACTAATTCTCTTTTTCATATAATAGAACAATTTGTTACCTATGATTGTAATGCCTTCATATTTCCATTTCAAATATTCTACTCTCTCTACTTATGATATACTAGAGGCCCGGTGCACAAAATTTGTGCACTCCAGGGGGTCCCTCAGGCCGGCCTGTACCCTCTCGCAGTCTGGGACCTCTCGGGGGATGTCCACCTGCTTGCTTAGGCCCACTCCCTGGGGCATCGGGCCTAAGCTGGCAGTCAGACATCCCTATGGCAGCCTGGGAGCCCTCAGGGGATGTCCACTTGCCAGTGGGAGCAGGCCTAAGCTGCAGTCAGACATCCTTAGCACTGCTGAGGAGGTGGGAGAGGCTCCCACCCCCACCGCTGTGCTGGTAGCCATCAGACTGGCTTGTGGCTGAGCAGAGCTGCCCCTGTGGGAGTGCACTGACGACCAGAGGGCAGCTCCTGCATTGAGCAACTGCCCCCTGGTGGGCATTGTGTGTCATAGTGACCAATCATTCCCAGTTGTTCTGCTGTTAGGGTCAATTTGCATATTACCCTTTTATTATATAGGATAGAGTCCTGGTGCGCGGGTGGGGGCCGGCTGGTTTTCCCTGAAGGGTGTCCCGGATCAGGGTAGGGGTCCCACTGTGGTGCCTGGCCAGCCTGGGTGAGGGGCTGATGGCTGTTTCCAGGCTGGCCACACCCCCTTCAGAGTGGGGGTCCCTACTGGAGTGCCTGGCCAACCTGGGTGAGGGGCTAAGGGCCTTTTTCAGGCTGGCCACAGC
>NW_005871130.1:1432553-1483308 GCF_000147115.1 Myotis lucifugus
TTGGTTCCTTCATCGCTGGGGGCAACCCAAGCCTCCTGCTCACTCCAGCTCCATGGCCATCGCCATATTTGTGACTGAGTGACTGAGTGATGGAGAGATGGTTAATTTGCATATTACTCTTTTATTAGATAGGATTTCCATCAGTTACAATATTTGGACCATATCAAGACCCATTGTCCATTGGTTTTATCTCATTTTTACTGGCTTCATGTATTTGATATATTTACCTCCCAATAGAAATTCCATAATTCTTTATTTTATTTACTCCCTAGCAGAGTATTTCAAATCCATGTTTGGGATTAAACAACTTTCAGCTTCTGTTGTTTTGCACTTGTGCAGTTGAACTTTGTTGGAAAAAAAAGGATAACTATGTTGACTAATCTTACATTAATTGTCATGAATCTGAAATATGCCTTGTGGTGACATGGATCACTTCAGGAACAACTTAAATGACCACATCTATGAAAATCTAGCAAAAATAAAATTAATGCATATAACCAGAAGAAAGGGATGTATGGGAGAACTGACAAATATTATAAATGGTGGCAATTCTCACCCTCATGTATAGCTTTAGGAGATGATGTGATTTGAACTAGAAACTGGATTAGTTCCTCAAGAGGTGGTTGCATGTACTGGGGAAGGTGGTTAGAAACACAAACATCCTGACAGTATGACAATAATAGATTCGATCTACTCAGAAAAATGAAAGAACAAGAGTAGGACTTATATGGTAGATGGGAACTGAATTCATATATGATCCAGAGTTCAATTCTCCTTTAGAACTAACTATAAAATGTTAACTCTGGACTCCTTTTCTACTAAGAAGATATCCCTCATAGGTTGACATTCACTGCACTACTGACAGGTTTAATATTTGAACATTGGTAGTAAAATCATGTTTGGGTCATAATCTTTAGGTAAAGAGTTCATTACAGTTCATTCATTCATTCAATCAATCATTCATTCATTCACCATATATGTATTGGACCTCTACCACATGCACCGTGCTATGCTAACCTTGTAAATTTGAAGGGTAGGGAGAGATTTCTGCCCTATTTCTAAGGGGGGAAAAGCCTATGAGCATAAATTCTGTTTCTTATTTAAAACTTGGTGACAACATGCCATCTCCTTCTCTGCTAAAAGCTAATTTTGTATAAGAGTGACACAAAGATGGGTTTTGATACACATGCCATTTATCAACCTATAAACAACACCTTTAACATGAAACAAAAACCCTTTATGTTGATGCACACTTTGCCAAAAATCTTATTGACTATTATAAGATTTATGACAGCTTTCATGGCATTTATTTTGCTGGCATCCACTTGAGTGCATTAACTTTGAAAAGAAGCTGTTGGCATGAATGTGAATATGACTTCAAACAGTACATGCCAAGGAAGCCATCATACAGCTCCTTCTTGTCTATCAACACACAATACCTGGTATATACATATTGAGCCCTGTCTCCCTGCTTTCAGGTACCTGCAGGTTCATCACTTTAAGTTCAAGTGAAACACAAAGAGGCCTGCCTGACATATTTTGTGTGAGTAAATTGTGCAACACTGGTTGACACTGTGGCAAAAAACTGAACAGAGAACCCACTGGGATATCTTTATTACACCAAAAAAAGATAAGTGAATCCTAAATCTGGCAAGAATGATTCTCCAGAGGTCAAACTTAATTACATCATGACTGAGAAGGTCAGCATATGATTTCCATGGAGATGATTAATACAGACACACCAAAAATAATTAAAACATTCAGCAGAAAGAAATATTTCTGAAACAGAGCTAGACACCCTGCAATGTAGCTCGGATTCTGTAATAATGTCACATCCACATGTCATTTCAACTCTCTGGTCCAAATATAAGTATCTAAAAATAGAAAATGATTGAATTTTCTTGGCTATTTGACAGTTTTATTCTGTCATTCACCCAATTACTGCAGGACAAGGAAAAAAAGGAAAGTGGAATTCTTTGTTCAATACTTGTAATAAATGGGCCCATTGTCAGAATCTGATATTGAATCCTGAAATGAGTAGGAAGATTAGGATAAATTATTTGGCCTAATTATCATGCAATATAACAACAAACATTTACAAAACTAAAATATCTTTTTAATCTTCATAACTGCATGAGGTAGATACTGTTTCTCCCCATTTTTCAGATGTGAAATCCAAATCTAGGGCTAAATAAATTAATCAGGATCACAATAGCTATAAATTCTGACAATGGGGGTAAAATACTGATCAGTCTGATCCAAAACCATGGGTTCAAACAAAATGATATTCTGTGATAATTCATGTTGATAGGATGTGCTTTTGCTAGGAAGTGAGGAAAATGACAACCTCAGTGATCCTTCTCCCAAAAATCTGTCTCCTACCTAATTATAAAAAGTCATCAGGATAATCCTGAAGGGCATCCTATCCAATACTTAACCAGTTCTCTTCAAAACTGTCAAGGTCATCAAATAATATTCTAAAATATTTTATTAAAAAGCCTACTCATCCAGAAAGATTTTTAAAGCAAGATATGTACGATTATGCTAAAATGGATATGTAGTGTCAAAGTAACTAGAACAGCTAATACAACTTTGAAGAAAAAAATATTAAGTGAGAGGAATCAGTGTACCTGATTTCCAGCTTTATTATTTAGCCAAAGTAATTGAAAGAATTTCCAGAAGGGATAGATACATAGATCAATGCAGCAGAATAAGAACTCAGAAATAGAACCACAAAAATATGCCCAATTGATTTTTTACAAAGTTGCAAAAGCAATTTAATGGAGAAAAGATGGCCTTTTAAACAAATGGTACTGGAAAATTGAATATCCATAGGCAAGATAATAAACTTCAACCTAAGTCGTACATCTTATACAAAAATTAACACAAATGGATCATGGATTTAAATATAAAACCTTTAGGAAAAAAGAGACAATCTTTGAATCTAGGGATAGGCAAGAAATTCTTAGACTTGATAATAAAAGTAGGATTTATAAAAGAAACAACATATATATTGGATGTCATTAACATTTTTTAAAATTGCTCAGCAATGACCTTTTTAAAAAGATGAAAATAAAAGCTACAGGGTAAGAGAAAACATTTGAATCCACACAGCTAACAGCCGGCTACCATCTAGAAAACATAAAGAATTCAAAATTCAATAGCACAAAAGCAGTCAAATTAGCAAATGAGCCAAAGACATGAGACATTTAACCAAAGAGGACATACAAATGCCAAGTAAGCACATGAAAAGATTTTCAGCATCATTAGCCACTATTCCTATTTTTTCTACCCATCAGCTTTTTGTGAGAGAAGAGTCATGCAATGCAAATGATGGAGATAGATAGCTCTGTAATGATGATAAGTAACATTCCGTCAAATATTCAGGAAGCAGAACATTTTCAGATGCTTAATAATGTTAGCAATATTGTAATGTATTAATTTAAATACTTCAAACAAGGTATAACAAGATCATGTATGAATTAATATCAATATTCTAATAAGGGAGAAATGAAGAAAATAAATGTTTCTGAAGGAGCACATCAGATCAGATTGTCTAATGAGATACAAATCAGAGATTTTACTTACTATCAACTTTCCTGAATAAGTTCAAAGACATAAGCAATTATAGACTGTCCTTCCAAAGTCCAAGGTCCAATGGAGACAACAAATGAATGTATAGATGTAATTACTTTCATGTCTTAGTTTCATGTAAGTATATCTTGTCTCTTCTAGGCATCCTTTCTATAAACCTCCTATTGATTTGGAGGAACAATGAAGTTTTATTTAGGATTAGAAATCGAGGCTGAACAATTTGTTCATTTCTAGGGAATTCACTCTCAAAGCATAGTTTCATTAAGAAGTAATTAATCTGGCCAGTTGGTTGAGCATGGTCCCATGCACGCAGAGTCTGCCAGCTTGATTCCAGGTCAGGGCAAATGCCCAGGTTGCTGGCTGGATCCCCAGTAGGGGACATGCAGGAGGCAGCCAATCAATGTTTCTTTTTCACCACTGATTTTTTCTCTCTCTCACTAAAAGAATCAGTAAAAACATATTTAAAAAAATAAATTATGTGCTAAGTTGATAATAGAGTGGATAAAGTTTATGTCCACCAGAGACTATCTTAATACTAACTAGTATAACTTGGACCTCACTTCATCTTCTTAATCCCTTGCATGTAGCGCCATAATCAGGGATCACCTGTGGGTCAGTAACCCATGGTGGAACATTTCTTTCCTATCTATCTCAATTGTATATAGTTAGAGTGGGTATAAAAACAGTTTATATATAATAGAATTAAAATGTGATTATAACCATTCTGATGAACATATTTGCATTAACTACTGACAACTTTTTCTTTGTTCAAGATGGCTAAAAATCCATATTAAGTAACACAACTCCAATTGCATCTGCTGGAAGAAACAATAAATCAACTCATATTGAAAAGTGTTTCAGTGACTTTTAAGCACAACTTTAAAAGTTGCTGTTTCTTCAGATTGAATCAATATGAGGTGCTAACAGTTTCATTTTAATGTTTCTTAATTAGCATAGTCATGATCCTGACCTACATTTGTGTAATAAACATGAGATGGAGTTTGAAATGGTAGAAGGGAAAAAGGAAAAGGACAATACAAGGAGAGAGTAGAGGAAATAAAAGGTTTCCAAATTGACCATACTTAAAACAATAACAACAACAAAACAAACTGCTATTAAAGCAATGAGAATCTTGGGGAAAGGTTTACAAAGTTACTTAATAATTTGACATCACGCTCGCCTGTGCTGAGGGAGTGTTGGGTATAAGAGGAATATCACATCAGAAAGAAGATGTTTCTAAACAAGGCTGGGATTGAGTGTGAAAGCGACATAGGGAAAATCACATAATATGAACATTTATTTGGGTTAGCAGGTGTGAAAAATACTCCAGGGAGCTGAGTGCCAGAGTGTAGAAATACCTCAGGCTGCGAGCCCTTGTAATTACGCAGTCTTCCCTTTGGGCTTACTTGTTATTTGTCTGTTGGTGGTTGCCTGAACTTTTTAAATTAAAATTTTATTTTTAAGGTAGAAAAGAAAGTTCTGCCTTAAACACATACTTTGCAATCCTAAAATGTACTCCAGAGAACAATTTTAAGGTTTTAGGGAGATATTTTTTAAAATAATTTTTATTTTTATTGTACACTTTTCTCTTTGCTCTTCTCTGGTTAGGAGAAAATTAATTTAGAAAATACAAGTAACTGGCCCCCAAAGTCTCCAAAATTGTTTTCATTGTGCTTTCTACCAATTAAATCAGGTAAGCTCACTGTGGAGGAGATTTAGTGGTGTATAAAGATAAGTGAGGGCTGGAAGTATGAATTCATTTTTTCTCTTTATGAAGGGGCAGTAAATCTATTGTTTTAAGAATATTTTCTATTCATTAAGATATATTTTCTTCATGAAAATACAGTTCTTATAAATAGGAAAATGCAGGATTAAAGAAGATAAAGTGCTTTATGTTCTAAAGTAACACTAGAAAAGAAACATATTTATTTGATACTATACACATTTGAAAATGCAAGTGAAGAATAGAAGAAACATGTGAAACAAAAAATACAGCTTACATAAAAAACATGTAAAGTAACTCCATAAATATAAGGGATACAGATGATTCTACAAAGACTTTTGTTATCCTGCATTTTCAGTTCCAATCATGTTTAACATTTATTCAATCCCTGGGACTGCAAATACCTAAATATTCCTAAATATCCACTTTTTTGTTTGTAATGTACAATTTTTAATGCTTCATTAAGTAGGTCGCTGTAATTTTACTATCGGGTTAAAGATACGACTGCATTATAATTCCCTACTCTGAAAAAAATTAAAGAAGAGGAAATTTGCCATAAATTCTTTAAGCTGTAAAACAACATGGTCTCAATAAATTGAGACATAAAAATACATTATTCATATTGCACTATGACATAAAAAGAAAGGTTACAAACCTAAAGAGATACAGTAGGTTCAAAAATAACCTTATTACATTAATAATTTAAAAATAAAAAATGCAATGAGAGGACAAGCTTAAATTAGTAACAGAAAATACAGAGGAATAAGTCAAACTGGGTAAAGCAATGTAGGAGAAGTTATCATTCATGATACAGATAAAGATTGTTTGAGGTAAGTATAAATATCCCACTCAGAATTTAATGAACACATGTTAGCAAGTGAGACAGGGACTGCCTCAATCTGATAATATATATGCCCAAAGAAGGACTGGCAGCTAATATTGTATTTAATGGTGCAAGTTTGAATATTTTCTTTCTAAGGTTAATAACAAGCTAAAAATATTAGGTCACATCATTTCTAACAATACCACAGTGACGGATAGAGACAGTTAAACATTGCAGGAGAATTAAAAAAATAAACAGCATACATAGTGAAAAATTAAAAGAGTAAAGATTGTTTTTATTTGTTGCCAACATGTAGGTTTAGATAGAAAATAGCCAGTAATGTAAAAAAAAAAGTGAATATAAGTGATACATGAGTTTAACAACATTTTAGGATATAAAATCCATAGGAAAATTTTGTATTTCTATATACTGGTAATAACAATTGATGATTAAAATTTACAAAGGGAGTACAGTGCCATTTACAATCAAAGCAGAAACATGAAATACTTAGGGATAAATATATAAAAATATGTAAAATATATGTACTCTTAAAATTTAAAATAATATAATAAAATACATTTAATAAGACCTAAATTAATGGAGAGGTATGCTATGTTAAAATATTCAAGGCATGAAATTCTTAAGACATCAATTATCTCAAAATGATTTATAGTTTCAATGTCATCAATATTAAAAGTGTTTTTAAAAATTTTCAAATATATTTTACAACTTTTTTGGAAATGCAAAAAATCTAAATAACAAAAACATTTAAAAATATATGGATGTTTTGTACTAGTTAGTTTCAAGAGTGGAATGAAGTAAAATAAATCATTATTTTGGTATTTGGATAAAGATAGTCATATTGACAAATAGAAAATAAACAGAAGACAGAAATAGATCCACATAAATGGGGTTAATTATTTTTAAAAAAAGGTAATTTAGTGTTAGAGATATATTTTCAATAACATATACTAGAACAGATAGTCATATGCAAATAAATACAATTCAATTTATACTTTAGATTATTACAAAATCAACTTGAAATGGGTCATAGAAGAAAATCAAAACCAAATGTGATAAGTATTTTATAGGAAAACATAGATAAGAAATCTTTGGTCTGGCTGGCCAGGTTCAGTGGTTGAGCATCGACCTATGAACCAGGAGGTCATGGTTTGATTCCAGGTCAGGGCACATGCCTGGGTCTCAGGCTCAATCCCCAGTAGGGGCCATGGAGGAGGTAGCCGATCAGTGATTATCTCTCACCATTGATGTTTCTATCTCTCTCTTCTTTCCCTCTCCCTTCCTCTCTGAAATAAATAAAATATATTTTTTTTAAAAAGTAAATATTTGTGAACTAAGGATAGGCAAATATTTTATAAGTCATATATAAAAAGCAGAGCCCCTAAAAATTGGGTAATTGGATTTCATCAGAATTAAAACTTTATTTACTTTTCAGTGTCTTAAGAGACTGAAAAAATATATATAAAAAGACAATCCGTAGAGTACAAGAAAATGTCTGTTAACACACATCTGAAAATATTTATAACAATAATATGTAAAGAACTAAAAAAGTTAAGATATTTGAACAGATGCATAATCAAAGAAATTTAGATAGCAAATAAGCAGATGATTTCAATCAGTGTTCATTAGGAAAACTCATATTAAAATCACCATAAGATGCCACTCCATAGCCACTAGCATAACTAAAATCAAACAAACAAAAAATTGACAATACCAAATGCTTAAAAGCATGCGGAGCGACTGGAACTCTCACATATCTTTGATGAGAATGAAATGGTACAGTCACTTTGAATATTCTTGGATATTAACCCAAGAGAAATGTAAAATATGCCCATACAGAGGTCTGTAAAGGACTATTGACAACAGCTTTATTCATAATAGGCAGAACTAGAAACCACCCAAATATCCACCAATTTACAAAGGGATAAACACATCAGCACATATGATATTACTAGTAAAGGAATATGCAGTAAGCTGTAAAATGGAATGAACTACTGATATATATGAAACAAAATGAATTAATCTCAAGAATATTTTGTATGTGAAAGATTCAATGTCGTTTATAGGATATTCTAGAAAAGGCAAAATGTGTAGCTACAGAAAATAGATCAGTGTTCACCAGAGCCGGGGTGTGGGGTGACTGAGAGGCAGGAGTGAAGTTTTTGGAATTATCAAAATGTTTTGTATCTCAGTTGTCATGGTGGTGATCTTTCTTACATTTGTCATAACTCATCAAGTTTCACACTCAGGTGGGATAAGTTTACTGTTTGTAATGTTATCCCCATTAAAACTTAGTTAAAATTTTACTATAGAGAAATGTAGAATTGTACATTTAGAGACATTCAGAAAATCATTGAAATTATTTTCTTGATCTAGGCAGTGTTTTGAATTGCTTCATTCATTGTCTCCTCTTCATTCTTAGACATTTCCTATCTCCATTATGCTTTACTTATATGTAATTTAGGTTTGATTATTTTATTTAGTTTTGAACAGTATTGAAACAGTATTGGGTTGCAGAAGACTACTCGAACTGACATCCTGCTGTTCTAATAAGTAACTTTCCTTCTCTCCCACCCTCCATGAGGCTCAGAATGCATTTGTAGTCTGCATATACTGTAATTTAGGTTTGAGTCTTTCCATATACCATAAAATAAAAATAATCTGCTCAATGCTAGGCTAATGTCTCGAAACAAAGTTCCTAGGTCCCTATATCTGCAGGAACACAGGCAGTGCCTCCAATCTTCTCTCCACTGGAGACCGCATTTGATGCCTTTCTCACCACAGCAGGTGTGAGTGGGAGAGACCGAAAGTGGAGTGCTTCCAAGTTCTAACAGCTGGACTTTCCACAGAGGTAGCCTTTGAGGTCTGTGGTTGCCATGGCTACTGCCATCACCAAATTTGAGAACACCGCTGCTTTAAACCTGTCAAATGATTTATAAAAAAGAGTTGATCATCTGAGATTGAAACATGGATTATAGAAAGCAGCCTTGACATGAGAGACTGTGACATTTTCACTGTGATGCAAATTTTATATGAATACAATCAATAAGTTTAAACATATTACAATTTAGTTTTTAAAATGGTCTATCAGCCCTAGCCTGTTCGGCTCAGTGGATAGAGCATCGGCCTGTGGACTGAAGGGTCCCTGGTTCGATTCTGGTCAAGGACACATGCCTGGGTTGTGGGCTTGATCCCCAGTAGGGGCCGGGAAGGAGGCAGCTGATCAATGATTCTCTCTCATCATTGATGTTTCTATCTCTCCCTTTTCCTTCTTCTCTGAAATCAATAAAAATATATTAAAAATAAATAAATAAAATGGTCTTTCATTTAACTGAGGAAAAAATGAAGAAATGTGGCCCTTATGATAAAGCATTGGCATTGACTGATGGAGGCCCAACCTGTCAATATGATCACCCCATTTAAGTGGGTTCAGGTGGAATCCTCACTAGAATGTGGCTCACAGTAGTTCCACATGTCCACAGAGCTACTCTTTGGCCATTTCTTCAGTACCCAAGCATATATTTGGGACTGATATATTTAGCAGTTGCAATAATCCCATTTTGGTCTCTTGTCCTGTGGGTAAAACCCATCAGTGTGAGGAAGCTCCAGAATTGTATTCAGGTCAAGATAATAAAAGAACACCAAAGACTGCATTCTAGCTGGGAGAGTGGAAGTTAGTGTCACCATTCAATAGCTAAAGGGAAGGGAAAATTATGAATAAGTAGTGGAGGAAAGAGAGGATGAGTACCAGTTGTGGCTCCAAGGTCAACTTCAAAGATGGTGACTATAATAAGTATGTCCCTCGCCAAAACCGGTTTGGCTCAGTGGATCGAGCGTCGGCCTGCGGACTGAAAGGTCCCGGGTTCGATTCCGGTCAAGGACATGTACGTTGGTTGCGGGCACACCCCCAGTAGGAGATGTGCAGGAGGCAACTGGTCGATGTTTCTCTCTCATCGTTGTTTCTAACTCTCTATCCCTCTCCCTTCCTCTCTGTAAAAAATCAATAAAATATATTTTAAAAAAAATAAGTATGTCCCTCTAGCCTCCTGCATTCTAAATGCCCCACCATGGGGCGCTGCTCCCTGTGTGGAGAAATGCACCGCACAGATCTGCTCCATGCAGCATAATTGAGATGCAACTCCAGATGCTTTGCTGGGAGTCCACCACCATGTTAGCACCAAGGCTCTGCTTTCTGCAGGCTACTCAGCCAGGGACTCAGGGCAGAGCTGCTAAGGTGGCTCCCTCCTGCAGTATGAGGGACCCCTGTGATGGGCAAGTTGGGTTCAATCATACAGTATTGGGTTGCAGAAGACTACTAGAACTGACATGCTGCTGTTCTAATAAGTAACTTTCCTTCTCTCCCACCCTCCATAAGGCTCAGAATGCCTTTGTAGTCTGAAGACTTTCCTCCTTTTCACCCAGCCCCTTCTTTTTTTTCTCCTTCCTACATGTTCACCACAAAAATCTCTTCTACATTGTATTATGTCTTAGGATCTGCATCTTGAAGGACCTGAAACAGTGCAATAATTTTGAGCACAGATCTTGCTTTGTTATTTCATTGTGCTATTTGTTATTTTATTATCATAGTGTTATTCCATTGGCGGAGCATATTTTCAGTCCCAATTCCATGAAAAATTAACTTGTACCTCTTACTTTCCCATCGTCACAGAGTCTAAAATCCAAAGAGACCCAAGGGTATAGGAGTTTAAGTTTGAGAAAATAACAAATGCATACACCAGCTAGAGCAAATATCTGCTGCATATACTTAATGGTATATTTTAATCCATTCCCCAATTTAATATAATCTTTTTCCCTACTCAGCCCCCAGTGGAGTTGGGAGAAGAACAGATCCACATTCTAGCAGAAGCCAACTTACCAGGAAGTTTGTATGAGAATATTTAAAATTTTCTGATGCTCACAAAACTCTCAACAAGCAGGATACTGTGTGGGGGACTTCCCTTAAAATTAAAATTTGAAGAATAATACAAACAAACCTATATTTCATGTCTTCCTTTGGGCTACTTAATTATGTGCTATTATTATCTTTCTGACAGAGCTTTTAAAAGAAGATACTTAATGCAGTTAATAACACAAATTAATTCTCCTTCAAAAAGAGGATTAGATGGTATTTATCGATACTTCAAGCATAACATTCACGGTTCCTTTTAACTTTTTCACTTATGTAGGAAATGTCTAGACTCTTCAAAATATTATATTAAAATCATATACATACTTCCTATTTTTCCCTCTCTTTGAACCCCAAGTCATGTAAGCACACCTGAATACTTCAAGGATAACATTCATGATTCCATTTAACTTTATCACTTATATAGAAATGTCTAGAGCTTTAAAAATATTATATTCAAATCATAAATATCCTTTCTTTTTTTTCTCTTTCTTTGAACCTCAAGCCATGTAAATACACCTGGAAAGAAAACCTAAATCAAGTTTATCAAGAGATAATATTATCAATGCCTTTGATTTCTTCTCACTATGTTCCATCGTTCTCTCTGTGTATTGATCTGATACTCAAATAAAAATGCATGGCCTTTGTTTTCAGAAGATCTGGTACACACACATCCACTTCTAGAATTTTTCTAACATCTGCACTTTTATGTTTGTACCCACTAAGTTAACTGTTATAGTCAGAACATTTGTTTTCGTAGGATTATGAAGTTAGACTCATGCACACCCCTACTCGAGAAGTAACTTCATTATGTGCATTAAGCTACTATTACTGAAAGGGCAGTAAGGAGACTCAGGATGTGTCTGATGTGCATGGAAATTCTGAGCATTTGTACACAAAATCTGGGGTAGAAAATACCATCATCATCTATCCAATGACATCACTAGTTTTAATTACTTAGTTTAAAATTTTAGTCATTCTAGTTTTAAATTGACAAGAAATATATAAGCACAATTTTAAATAACCCCACTTTATGCAGCCGCCTGGATGATATTGCATTTTTCAGCTTTGTTCTGTGCCCTAAAATACATGCTGAGTGTTAATTAAAACCGCACACACCAGAGGCAGGCAGAAAAGACGAGACTTGTTTAATAAGGATAAAGTTTGGGAATTACATTTCAGCCTAATGACATCACATACTCCAACTCTCCTTTAAGGACTACTCACTGCCCCTAATTAACTGGTCATTAGTGACATCGGTCCCCTGCCAGATTTAATGGAGATTCAGATGCACAGCACGAGGAACACTAATCTCCAAGGCACATAAATTACTTCAAAATTTCCTCTTTAGGAGACTGTGGAAGCCACTCAATGGTCCATTTTCTTGCTACACCCAAGAGAATAAATGGAGGGGTGTGCTGATATCCTGAATTGCACTTCAGTACCTAACAATTACCAAGGGATTTTTGTATCACCTAAATGGAGTCAATTGAGACTGATGCAGACAATTCATTTTTGTACACTGAGAAATTAAATGATGGCCAGAGAGAGGAAATACAGATTTTAAAAAACATCACTTATCAGGTCATAGGGAAAAAATTAATTAATGTTACATTTCAACATCTCTTATACATGACAAGGGAAATCATAGATGCATCGTCAGTGATTGGGTTGTCCAGGCATATTAACTAGAACACAGATGGGCTCTCACCCCAAGCTTCTGATCACTGAATTTTATATGGTTTTCACAGTCTTGAACCTTTTGCTGCTCATTTATATTCACCAATACAGATTTTCATATGGGATATGGTTTAAATGAATTATGGTTCTTTGCATTCTGAAGCAATATACTACTAAAGTTGTTAATTTTTCAGACAACTTTCTCCTGGCATAAGCATTTCCATTATCCCTTATTCCCCACTCAAACATTGGCAGCTCCCCTCTGCCTTTCACTCAGCATCTCATTGATTGATCATATTTGCAAAATTCACTGCAGTGATAACTATTGTTTTACATCCATTTCTAGTATTCAACACTATGAAGGATCCAAGATTTTATCTTACTGCATGCTCACAAATAAGATTACAGTGGTTTTATGAATGCTGGGAGAAGACACAAAACTTCCAGGCTAGAGATCAAAGATGGTTACAGTGAAAGCAGTTGCCAGAAGGTCATGGTGGCCACATCAGTTCCCTGTACCCCAGTTACCACCTGGGAAATACAGGTGGGCCAAATGGAACCTGCAGAGGGCTGCGTTGCTGGAGAGGAGCATGTGAGCCTGCTCTGTGGTGGGGGAGGTCATCTCATCCCTCAAGGGTGCTCACTGAAAACAGAGTTTTGGAAAATAGCCTCAACAAAGACAGTCAAATTCTTGTATCCTAGGCTTGTCCAGTGAGATGTGGAGGAGGATAAGGGGACCATGGAGGAGTGTCCTCCAACATTAGCTTCCATGATGTCCTGGGCACCAGTTTTATAATAACCAAGTTCATAATTTGTATCATTGTCTTCAAGATTTCAAGATACTATGCATTCTGTAGGATATAACCAAATTAATCACCTAGGAGCCTTTATATGATTTTGACATTCTCCCATTCAATACCCTTTAATACTATGTGTGTGTGTGTGTGTGTGTGTGTGTGTGTGTGTAAAATGCTGGAATAAAAAACCATCTTGTCTATTAAACTACAACATCGATGAAACCATGTAAATTCAACAAGCCCTTGGAAATTGTATTAATTATGGTAGTAGTTTAGTTAACATTAGATTTATTAGGAAAAGGTACATGCTTTGGAAACATAAAATATGTATAATAACTATTTACTATTTGACAAAAATTACATATAAATGATAATATTTTAAAATGTCAAAATATAGGAAAATTACCCCAAATCTAAATTGTCTTACCATATCTGATGTGATTGAATGTATGTAATTTAACTAAATTTTTACATTTTTCATATTATTGTGAAAAGTGTTTAGAAGTCTAATAGTTTTTTTTGGGAAATCTTATTTAGATATCTAATTTGTGTGTTTCTAGCAACAGAATGTAATTAAATAATTGAAAGGTCAAATTAAATCTCTTCCTCTATCTAATATTCCAACTCTCTAATTTTCTTGTATATTTATCTATCTAAGGATTTAACTCATTTAAGGGATTATATCTGGAACCAAAAAATAAGACTGATTCTATATTGATCTAAGACCATGAGTCTGCCTACATTTTCTTCCTGGTTTCATCTACTTAAAAAAACAACAACTTTGTCTTTAAAAAGAAATGGATAGTATGAAAGGTAGTTTTGATATATTGGTCTGACTTTAGGTACCATCCGTATTTTTGAAAACTCTAAATACCTTGTGAGTATCCAGTGACTTGAGATATAGTGTTAGTGAATCAGCTTGAGGTTTATAAAAACGTTTTTTGTTCTCTAAGGATAAGTTGCCCAGCCTTACTGGCATACTCCATTCATTTAATTGCTTCTCTATGGCTTCTTGTGCCTGCACATGATTATGTTCATTTATTCCACATGAAAGAGTGCTGTGGTTTTCCAGAAAATGACTAAGCTATGTTAAAATCCATCTATACTCTTAATATATCTCAGACTGGAATGAGACTGAAGTCTCCATCCTAATACCTTGCCACAGTCCTACATTGAATACTATTACTCATTCACTTCAAAACTATTTTAAAATTGTTTTATATAACTTTTCAATTACATTGGATATTACCATAAACTATATCTTTCCATTGATTCTGTATTCTTCCTTTTTCTTTCCCCCAATGCACCCACCCAAACAGGGATCTCCCTTTCCAGATTCCTTTTAAAAATCAATTTTGTGTGATATTGGAAGCCCAGGGCTGCCTTCTGAAGAGCGATTATTAGCAAATGTGCATCTGCCTTGAGATCACAGATGGGCATGAGAATTTGTGTTGCTGATTTTATGTCAGATAGTTTAACAACAGTTTCTCATCTTGCATCAGCGTTTCATAAATGTTGAATCTTTATGTTCTGTACCTCTAAGCTAGACAGCAGTATTTTCCCATAAAAATAAAACATTGCAGATCACTTATGAAACTATTTATTTAAAGCATATTTTCAGTATTTGTCAAGCAATACAGGAAAATGAAGATTTAGCACGTGGTTGAAAGCAGACTTCTAAAGCTTCTGGGACTCAGGGCGATACTGAGAGCAGGTGGACAACCAGCCTGTCCAGCACTTGTCAGTGATCCCTGGGGTGACGGCCGTGGTCCGTAGTGACGGGTGGGGGGTAGACTTGAAGTGGTATGAATAAGTAAACTACCCAAATACATCACTGGCTGGTACTAGTGGACACAGAATACTAGGAAATAAGTTACTTTATTTTCTTAACCAAAATATTCATCAATAAAATTGTTTTATTTTATATCCAATATTATATTATTATGAAAATAATTACTTTAAAATATATTTTAAATATAATATCACACATATTTTTATTAAATAATATAATTATTCATTATATAAATGATCAAACATGATTAAATTTATTAATATTTTATCTCTCTATTCATACATTTTATTTTATTTATAAAATAAGAGTATTACCGAATCAAAATATTTCACACTGCTGAGCTTTCAGCATATTTCTTCTTGTTTAATACTCAAACACTCCTACAAACCTGGGATTTTAATTGCCCCATTGCTGTAGGAATTCACAGACAACATGCAGTCACATTGTGGGACAGTGTGATACTCACTACTAATTGATGCCCCAGTATCTCTTCTCCCCTGAACTGCCCCAGATTACATGGGCACACATCCATGCCCGGTTAGAAATGACCATTCCAGTCTCCTTTGAGGTTATATGTGGCCAAATCACTAATCTAATTTTATCCATTGGTAGCTGAGCAGAATATTGCCATAGACTTGATATTTCCCCCCTCCTGTTACTTGAGGAATGGATTCAGGTGGAGCAGGGCTCTTGAGCCTAGAAGAGGCAATCAATTGTGGGTAGTGGCCAAATTCCCATCAACCTGGGAAACAGAATGTCCTGTGGAGCCACACACAGAGAATGTTACAGTGGTAGGAAAATGGTCTTCTTCAAACCACTGTATTTTGAGTTCATTTTGTTGTAACAAATAATTCTATACCATAATTAATAACGGTCCTATCTCATAAGTAGTTTTGATTGGAGTTGTCATATTTAACTTGGTCATAATCTTTCTCATCTGCTCTTGTGTCTTTCATAATTTAAAACAAATATCTTGTATTAAAGTATAGCAAAATTTGCAAACATACTGAATGTATCTCAGTGTATTTTCATAGTAAGCATACCCATAAAACCACTAGGAAGATTAAGAAATATACCCTTAAGCAATATCCCAGAGGCCTCCCAAATGCCTCATTCTAGGGTTTACTACCATGATTACCATTATCTGACTTCTATCAACATTGAATATTTTTGTCTACCTGTGAGCTATATCTAAGTAGAAGCTTACCACATACCCACATTTTTGTGTCTAGCTTCCTTCACTCGTCATTGTGTTCATATGATTCTTTTATATTGAAGCATATAACAATAGTTTGCTCATTGACATAACTGTACTGCATCTGTTGGTATTAAACCTATCACCAAGTATTTTCCCACTCTACTGTGGATGCGATTTATAATGCATCCACGTTTTATGATACTTGCCTTCCAATGTTTCTGAGAATAAAATTTACAATGATGTTTCTTGGTCTGGCCATTTCAGGATAACTTTTAAGAAGTGAATGAGTAAGATACTTTTACTCTAATGTTATAAGAGAAGAAAATTTACAATATTTTAAAAGTATACTATATTTCTCAATGACCCACAGACTATAGAGTTTCATTTGTGTAAAGCTCAAAATTAACAAAATAAATCTTTGCTGCTTGAAATTCAGATAGTGGTTACCTTTGAGGTCTGTGGAATAAAAGGGGATCTTTTAGGATACTAGTAATTCTCTGTGTCTTGATTTGAGTTTTGATGACAGAAGAGTGGACAGTTTGTGAAAATTTGTTGTGATTTCTGTATCTTTCTGAGTGCATGTCATACTTAATATATGGTCTAAAAATTGGTTATAGTGAGTGGATCAGATATAGTCCATATGTAAAAACCATAGGGTGATTACCTTTTATTTCATTGGATGTTTTTCTTAATGGGAACATAAAGAATGTCTCACTGGAAAATAACTCGGAAGGGCAGTTGGAAATAAGGGAACATTATCAACTTGAGATTCTGTGAACTGATGCAGACTCCATAGCTGTGAATACCTTTGATTATCCTACACTCATTCCCATGTGATTTATTGATTTAACGAATATATATTTTTACTGTTAGTAAAAACAACTTTAATACTAGTCTAACAAAATCCAACAACCCTATTAGGAAAAACAGCAAAAATGAAAAGGATGGGAATCCAGTTAGCTCCAAATCATGGTGAATGAACAGATAACTAACTTTCAACTTGGAAACAGCTTCTGAGGTACTGAGAGTAACACAGAGACAATTATAGGACTGGGGAGAGTTACAACATGTATCTTGTTGATAATAAAACCATTGGTTAAAGCACTATTTGTAATAGCATTTAGAGATAGCAATTAGTATGCATCCATTGTTTACCAATATATATTATTTATAGATACAATTTTATTAGTTGGTTATGTACTTTAGTCCTTGATTCCCTTGAGGAGTGTAATGTTATATAACTTTGCTCATTAGAGTTTGCTGTGCCTGTGTCCTGAGGCCACTCACAGTGGCTGATTTCCTCTTTCAGTTTAAGTCAGTGTATTCAATCCTTTAAATAGTCAACTGGAAAATCTATGAACATACACAGAAATGCATCTGTTATAGTCTGAATGTTTGTATCGCCCCCAAATTTATCTGTTGATGACCTACCCCCCTTTGATGGTATTCTAAGATGGTATTTGGGAGGTGATTATGTTTAGACTAGTGCCCTGGTGCACAGATTTGTGCACATTGAAAGGAAAACAATTAGAAGAAATATTTTAATACTAGAGGCCCGATGCACAAAATTTGTGCAAGGGGCTGGGGCCTCACAGCTCTGCCTGCCTCGGCCAGCCTTCACAGCTCCACCACCTGCCTCCTCCGGCCCTCGCAGCCCTTGCTTCATCAGGAAGGTCTTCCGGATGATCGTTCTGCTGTTTGGTCTAATTAGCATATTAGCTCTTCATTATATAGGATGATTGCTATTTGCCCTTTCTCTGTAATGGAAGTGTCAGAGCCCCCACTGGCTGCCTTCTGTGGAGTGATCGGTGGGCATCGGCCCGCCCTGTTTCCTCAGCAGGGTGATCAGGCCCCACCCAGCTCCCCCAGTGCCTGGGAGCCCATCAGCAGCCACGCCCCCCGCTGCTGCTGCTGGTTGCCATCTGCAGAGTGATCAGTGGGGTGATCGGGCCCCTGCTTGCACCCACCTTGGCCTGTTGCTGCCCGCTCACCTGCTCTACATCCCACCGCAGTCCCGCTCTGTCAGGGCCTATCAGGGCCAGCAGCACCTCCACTGCCTCTCACTACCAGCACCACATTGCTGATGCCTGCCATGTTCTGTGCTGCCCCCTGGTGGTCAGTGCACATCATAGCAAGCAGTCAAACTCCTGGTTGAACTCCCTGTGAACTCCTGGTCAAGGAGACAATTTGCTATTAGACTTTTATTATATAGGGTGAGGTCATGATGAGTGGGGTCCCCATGATGTTAGTATACTTATAAGAGAAGAAAGAGACCAGAGTCACCACTTGTGACCTTTCTCTCTCTCTCTCTCTCTCTCACACATGCACACACAACTCATATATGCAAAAAGGAAATGTCCTGTGAATATACAGTGAAACAGTGGCTATCCAAAAGCCAGAAATAGAGCTCTCTCCAAGGTCCAAACCTTCAGAACCTTGATCTTGAACTTCCCAGTCTCCAGAACCCTGTCTACTGTTTAAGCATCCAGTCTATGGCATTGAATTTTAGCAGTTCCAAGCTAAAACACTGTCTTCCAAAAAACAAAAGAAGAGCTTGGACCAATAAGACTTGTTTTAAATCACAGACCAAAATGATTGATAAGAATTATTTTATTATCAAAGAAAGCTACTTCATTTTATGAATTACAATTTGGTTCAAGTAATAAAATAATGTGTTATTTTAGTAAAATGATTTATTCAAGAGTGTGTTTTAACAGATGATGAATAAAAACCACTTAAGTAGTTTAAGACATGTGCTAAATTCAAAGCAATATTTAAAGTATCCCAGGGAATTAATGAATATTTGGACTCCAGGTTAGTAGTGTAGAAAGCTAGAAAGAGTTTTGCTCTTCCTATTTATATGCAAACAAAAAGAGAAAAACCTGAACGAATGGACATTTAATAGTTTTCCTTAACCCCTCAGAGAATTGAGAATCACACCAATTAAGTCGCCTGGATCAGCCAAGGAAAAGATCAAGCTGAACCTTCTAAAGGAATTGTGAAGGCTCAGTGTGGATTGGCTCAAGAGAGTAAGACTCCTGGGGGTCACAGATGCAGGGAGGGGGGGAGGCTGTGTGCCTGCAGGGTTCTCTCCCATGCAATCCACACCACATTCTCACAAGGAAGATGGAAAAGTATTCTGACAAAAGCTTTTGTTATGGTGTGGTGGAGCGTAGGGGAAACACAGTCCCTGTGGGAACTTCATAACTTCATCTCTACCCAGCTGTTCATCTCTCCAGTGGAGCCAAATGTAATTTTCAGAGGGAAGAAGAACCAAATCTGTCACCTAAGGACACAGGTGAAAAACCACATGCTCTGGAGGAAACCAACAAAACAAAACTGCCAATGCAGAATTCTGTGAGCAGCGACGGCGCCTTCCAGATTGAAGGAGAAATAGCGACTTACTCAGACCAACACAGAAATGATGGAACTCATTTGAAGAGTGCTTAATTTATAACAAATGTTGAAGAAGATTTTGGCAGGCAGAGGGATATCAATCAATGAGAAATAGGAGTAGGCAGAAACCAGGAAAAGTGTTGGATTTGAAAAATATGAAGGTAAAATTAAATGTATTTTAATTGCTTTAAAAGAAAAAACAAAACATATATTTACTAATATATATATATATATATATATATATATATATATATATCATGTAACAGTGAACTATATCACAATAATAGAAAAGGATGAAAGGTGGAATTGGAAATACACTGTTGTAAGGTCCATATTCTACTGGAGAAGTGGTATGATATTATTTAATATAGAATCAAAATAATTAATAATATATATTTTAAACAATAAGGGAATGAATAAAATGTTTTAAAATTATATAAATAATAGACAATAGAAGAGATGAATTTGAGTTATAAAACTACTCAGTTAGCCAAAGAGAAGAAAAAAAAACAATAGAGCAAAGATAGAAAGGAATAAAGAGAAGACAGCTAGCAAAATAAGAAATTGCATTCCATGTTAATAATCATATTAAATGTAAGTGTACTCAAGGCATCATTTAAAAAAATTTTCAGTTTTGTAAACTGTAAAGACCAACTATATTTCTTTCTCCAAGAAACTCACATTAACATAAAAATATCAGATGGAAGTATAAAAATAGAGGGAGATATATCATGTAAACAACTAACTAAAGAAAATCAGCATAGCTGTATACATTTCACACATATTAGACTTCAGAACCTGGAGTACTATCAGAAATAAAAGCAATATTATATAATAATGAAGGGATCATTTTCCAAGAAGGCATATGCCACTGAATGTGTATGCACCTAACAACAGAGCACAAAATACATAAGGTAAAAACTGATATATCTGAAAAGAGCACCAGATAAGGACATAATTTATACTCAAAGATTTTAACATTCTTCTCTCATTCTTTTTTTAAAATATATTTTATTGATTTTTTACAGAGAGGAAGGGAGAGGGATAGAGAGTCAGAAACATCGATGAGAGAGAAACATCAATCAGCTGCCTCCTGCACACTCCCCACTGGAGATGTGCCCGCAACCAAGATACATGCCCTTGACCGGAATTGACCCTGGGATCCTTGATTCCACAGGCCGATGCTCTATCCACTGAGCCAAACCGGTTAGGGCTCTTCTCTCATTCTTGAGAGAATGTATAAGTGGGTTATAAGGTCCATACACAAAAGCCAATCACATATTATGAACAACACTTCACTACAAAGGATACACAGATAACACGTAAGCATATGAACTGATGCACAACATCATTAGACATTAGCTAAACCCAAATATAAACCACAATGAGATATTAGTAGGCACCCATTCTATTGTAATGGTTAAAAATATTTGGCAATGCAAAATGTTGCCAACATAGCAACTAGAAGTCTTATACATTATTGGTAGGAAGGCAAATGCTAAGAAGTGTTAGAATGCAACTTGTGAATTTCATGACGTTCATAATGCACTTATCAGTGACCCAGCAGTTTTACTTCTAGGTATGCACCCAAATGTACTGAAAACATATTTTACCACAAAGACCCATGAGAAAATGTATTGCCTCTCTGTAATTAACAAAACTGGACAGAATCCAGATGTCTATCGACAGGTGAATGGATGAACAAACTATGGTGCATCCATACAGAGAAATAATGCTCAGAATTGAAAAGTGCGCCATACTGATTCACATAAAAATTTGGAAGGATCCTAAGTGCGTATGACTGAGAGAAGCCAGGCCCAGAATAGGACATAATATAAATAGTTCTATTTATATAACCTTCCCAGCTCTTACTAACCTCTAAGACAGAGATTCTCAACTTGAGGGTCGCGACCCCTTTGAGGGTCGAACAACCCTTTCACAGGGGTTGCCTAACCATCGGAAAACACATATATAATTACATATTGTTTTTGTGATTAATCACTATGTTTTAATTATGTTCAATTTGTAACAATGAAAATACATCCTGCATATCAGATATTTACATTACTATTTATGACAGTAGCAAAATTACAGTTATGAAGTAGCAATGAAAATAATTTTATGGTTGGGGGTCACCAAAACATGAGGAACTGTATTAAAGGGTCGCAGCATTAGGAAGGTTGAGAACCACTGCTCTAAGAGAGAAAATATTCCTCATGAAGGAATAAAATGAATAGCTAGAGGGTCTAGCATTTGGTTCCCTGAATTTTGCCCAACTATTTTCAACTTGGCTTACATATTTTGTGATACTTGGGAGGCTATAAGGGAGTATATAAATAGTGAAAATTGTAGAGATATATGTTTGTTTTTATTCTCTGTTGGCTACTCATGTTTTAGATCTTATTCCTACCCCCAAACAATTCAAGATTGTGTTTTCTTTATTTGAAGAAAACAATACCAAGGCTCAGTTTGCTTGTAGGATTGCTAGTAGGTGACAATGAAGCACTAACCTAACTAAGCAGAACTGTGTTTTAAACCCTGCTCTTAGCTTGATACTCATAACCCTTTAACTGTACTCACTTTACTCAGCCTTTCGACAATCAAACTTGAGTTATTTACCTTTTACTCGGAATCATTATCTTAGTTAACAGGATTTAAGGAATGCCATCAAAGTTTTAATATTTCCCAATAAATAAAGTCAGAAGAGACCTTTTAGGTTGAGTTATTTTGGTCCTCATAAATTAGGCCTCTTGAAAGATAATATTTCAGCCCTAAATGGATATATTTCTGTCAGTGAAATAAAAACAACAACAACCTAGTGGCAGGTTTATTATGAATGCTCTAATATCTGTCAGCTCTGAGCAATGAGGAAGCAGGAGTCTGTTTTAAATCCACAACTCTCTTGAGTCTAAAAGTATTCAATAGTTTATTCAGCTTGAACAATTTATTATTTTGCAACCTACTCCATAAAAGGACAAGATTAAATTCTTCAGTCAATATTGCAGTGTTAGATTTTGTCATGAGTGTTTTTAATTTAATAAAAACATTGAATGACCCACTTATCATATAGTTGCTGTTTTATACCTTGCATTTGTTGCCACTATCTCATTTTTCTTGGCATTTAGAATGCTAATTAATTCATGACTATGATATATTAGCTACTATAAGTGCCCCTGGTGCTCAGGTAGGTTAAAAAACTGGTCAAATATACATCCACTAATAATATTTATCTTTGTACTTAAGGAGATTAAGGAGATTGCTTGTGATAATATAGGGACTCTACAATAGAATGTACCTATGGAAGAGTTTTGTTGTGATTTATTCTTCTGTAGGGTCACCAGTTGTACGTGTTTTTGCTACATTTCAAGGTCTATTACATGTACCATGCTGTATCTGGGGAAAAGAGCCTTCCAAATTTTAAATTATAATATCTGATACAGAAACAGGTAAATTTAGGCTATTTTTATGGAGCTCTCTGCATTTTGGATAAATAAAAATTGACTTTCTAGATATATATTTAATTAATTAATTTGTGCATTTTTAAGATGCATCCTGGATCTTTCCCATCACGTGGTTTGCAGACATGGTGAGAACTGTCCCTGGGTCTCAGTTACATAATAGACCAGATGATAACAAGTGGTAGCCACTGAGATTTGGGGGAAAGCTGGATGAGAACCAGCAATGGCCAATAATACTGAAGCCAAAAAAAAGTCATTTTTGTTTGCTCAGCTGATCATAGTTTATTTTGCTTTCATATTTTTCCATGTTAACTGTAATATGGTGCGTTAGGAAATTGACTGTTCAGTGTAATAAAATGGGGGTGATTTAGGGACTATAAAGACTTGAAATTATTTTCTAAAATGGGTTTTCTACTTCAAAGGCACATTTCCATTATTTCTTATTGAATACACAAAAGCAAGAATATGTCTCTCTTGTTATCAAGTGCACACAAACATCTTTCTTTTTGGATTTTTTAGGAGAAAATCAATAAAAAAGTAGATAAAAAGTCAAACTATCCTGCCATCAAGATGAAGCATCACCCTTGTTTCAGTGAATATTTAAGTTGTGGCATAAAAAGGGGTCATAAAAGTTTTGGTGTACTATTTATATGGAGACAGCTTTCCTGTCTCATAAACTGTTACTCTGCTTTGAGTGCATTGGGAAACAAAGAAGCAGAGAAGAGGCACTGAGAGGAATTGAGGAAGAGTACCCATGGATGCAAACAAACTTTCTTAAGTCCATTCCCCGGTCATGCCTCAGTGTCCCACCTTAGATTGGATTGGTTTGGGGGGTGACTCTCAAAGCTATGACCTGGCCTCCCAACTGTGGACTTGTCAGTGAGGTTTAGCATCACCTAACAAAGCCACAGGTATTGATCATGTCACATAGAAAAGTAGCCTCAGCAATGTGTTGTTAAGACCATTGAAGTGTAGCCATCCTGTGCTGGCTCAATGAGTTAACCATTCAGTTGAACGGTTTTCACCAAATACTATATCATTTTGAAAATGATCCTTGTCATCACCAGTTAGCACATCAGAAATTAGGAATGATATCTACTAAGAAAGTGGGAAATAATGGTAACATCTTCACATGTCTAATTTTCACCTGTCATTTATAATTGTAAGAATCAGTTATGTCAGAACTGATAAAACTACACCACCTTCATGTCTTTCATATCACAGTTTGTAGATTGAAAAAATAACAGCTCAATTGCAAACTTTGAGCATAAAGAGAATAAAATGTTTCCATAAGAAGTCCATTTCGCTTTCTTGAATCATATGGTCTTGATAAAACAGCAGTATTTTAGAAATGAAACATTAGTCAGTTCTTCAATGCCATATGTGAAGTTTGCCTGAAACTCCAGATGTTTTTAAATGGGATTAATTTAAATATAGATGTTTCCTCTTAATGGAACATTAGCAAGAGCTCTACTATATGTCTTGTGAAACCAATGAAATATCTAATAGTAAACATATTTTAGTATAGGCAGATAGGTAGTTGGCTAGATGACTAGATAGATATCCCAATAGATAGAGTGGGATATTATATTCCCCTAGAAATATAAAGAAAAATATTGTTTCAAGTACATAGTTAATTTATCTAAATTGTAATTTGAAATTTAACTTTACCCCTTTTTAAAAAGAGAAGAAAACAAAGCATTAACAATTAAACAAAAATGTGTTTCCATTGGTTTGAATCAGTGTCTGTACTTTGAAAGATATTTTACATGTAAGCATGTAAGTTTAGAACTTTTATACAATAATGAAACTAAACTATTAAACTGTGGTTAACTGTTGTTAACTCCTGAGCAGTTTGTTATCAAATTGCATTCAGTGACTAAATAATAAATGTTGACTGGTTGGTTTGACCTTGCAGGGAATAAAGTGAGTGGTCACAAGACATTCATAACACATTGCTTCCTGTCTGCCATGTACAGGAGCAGAGCCAGGGCAGGGAAAGGGTGAAGAGAGCTGTTACATTTTAATCTTTCCTCATTATTCACTTCTTATTTATCAATGAATGTCTCAAAAATTTCAGAAAATTGCAAAATTACAAAAAAGAGAATGCCTGCATGTTGATATTATTTTATATAAATAACTTGGAAAAGAAAATTCATTTTGCCATCTAAAACTCATGCCTTCAGCAAATTAAATTCACAGGTACAAAACATGAAATCCAATTTAGTTCACAAATTAAAATCTTATTTTGAGAGAGGTAAGAAATTGATAAATCTTCTTAACATTTTTAGAAATGTATAGTAAATTCCATCTTAAGTAAATATTGATGATTTAGTTAGTGATAAATTCATGCCTTTATCTTTTCCTTTTCCTCTTTAATTCCTTTTTATACCAGGTTTTGTTATTGCCTTTCCTGAGAGAACAGTAGACATATTTAAAAGATCAAAATAAAGGAATCAATTTTGTTGCTGAAAAGAATCAATGACTAGGAGGTTTGAAAAGAAAGACTAAAGCTGTATATAAACTGGGATTAGTGATTTATTTTTGGAAGTTTGTAGGAAGTAAAAATAAAGTAAAGGAAAGAATTCCTGATTTTCTCAGTTATTGGTCTATTTATTTATTCCATAAGCATTCATTGGCTGCTACTCTATGGCCTACTTTGAGCTCATAGCTGCTGAACATATGGAAATGAACAAATTATGACATTAGCTAATAAAGGTGACAGAACAGTTAATGGTTGTAGACTCATATAAGAGCACTGACCCCATTCATAGGAGCTTCACCCTCATGACCTAATCACCTCCCAAAGACCCCCACCTCCGAATCTAATCACTTTAATCACCATAAATAGCCTCTGTTCCCTTTTGAAGTGCTCTCTCCTTATTCCCACAAAACTAAATATACAATGTTACATACTAGGTAAGTACTAGATAAAGTATATGACAGAATAATTGAAAAATACATCTGTATTTATTTGTGGGGTTTTTTTGCTAAAGTATTACAAAGAGTATTACATATGTCTCCTTCCTCCCCCCCCCCGTTGACATTCCCAAGGTCTCCCCTACCCCCCAGTGTCTTATGTCTATTGGTTATGCTTATATGCATGCATACAAGTCCTTCAGTATTTGTTATTTTTTTAACATGCACTACTATAGTTTTTTTGTAAAGTTATTTTGGTGTACCAGTGCTAGATTTTTGGTAGAGTATATCCCTACAAGTGAATTTTCTGAATTGTAGGGAATGTAATGTTCAATTCACACAAAATAACATGAGATTTTCCAAATGGCAATACTAATGTACTCCCAACAAGCAGAAGACAGACACTCTTGATAATTCACTCAATATTCAACCTTTAGTATTGTCTGACTTTTGAATTTCACCAATCTATTCAGTATACAACATTTCACTGTAATGTTTGGAATTCCAAACAACTCAAATAGAATACCTTCCAGCTACTTTATGCTCCAAAATGGAAATAATCTTTTTTGTCCCAAACTTATTCCTGCACTAGTCTCCCCCATACTCCACAATGGAAAACCAAGTCATTCTTGGCTCTGCTATACCTTTCATCCCTTCATTCATTAACAACAGAGTCTTCCAGTTTTGCCTATTGAATGTTTCTACAGCTCAATGATTCTCAAAGGGTGGTCCACCAATCACTTCGTTTCTTTAAGATCCTTTCAGCGTTTCCCCAAGGTCAAAATTATTTCATAATAATACCAATAGGTTATTCCCCTTTTCACTGTGTTGACATTTGCACTTTGTACAAAAGCAATGGTAGATAAAACTGCCGGTGCCTGTACAGACATCAAGATGATGACACCAAACTTTTGGTGTACTGGAAGGCATTGGATTCGTCATCTCACACACTCACTTAAGAATGCCCTTCTTAAAGCAGTAAAAATATTTATTTTAGTAAACCTTGACTCTTAGGAACTTGTGTCTTTGTTTTCTGGGTGTTTTTTTTTTAATATCCTGTATGGCAAAATGGGAAGCCTGCAGAAACATTACTTCTGCAGTGTACAGACACACTTATGAGATTATTTGAGTTTTGAACTAAAGTAGTTTTTAAAAAGTGGATTTTATGAAACAGATCATTTGTTTAAGAAGCTTGTTAAAATTCAGGGATCTGGCAAAGTACACATTTTGGTTGTTTTTCAGGAAACAGCAAACGCACATAGAAACTCCAGGGAAAAACAAAAAAATGTACAATAAAATCTTAGCACAAATATGAGGAAAACTGAAATGTGGCATGATCTTTACTGACTTAAGCAATTTATATATTTCAATAAAAAATTTATTTGCAAAAAGGTTTTTCTTGCCTGTAGAGTTGATTCCTTTCTGTTTCCACATCAAGCTTCTCTAATCTTAATGCCTGATAATAAATGTATTTGTTTCCTTGAGAACGTGAAGCCAAGCACATTTGTGCTTCGTGAGCAATTGTAGCCCAATGGTTAAGAAAAGGATCTCAAGATGCAGAAGGCCTGAGTTTGACTCCCAGACTCTTCTTGTATCTCTGACACTTAAAAATTACATAAAGTATGTGCACCTCAGTTTCCTCATCTGTAAAGATGCCACATCATCAGTGTAAGGATTCATTTCTGTGCCGCTCTTTGAAGGGTGCCTAGCTCTGAGTAAGGATGCTCTGAATGTCAGATATTTTTATTATTCAAGAGACAGAGGGTAACTTAAAATATATGCGATGAGATTCAACTATATCATATTGTCCCTGCACCATGAACCATGATGAAAGGATTTACTAAGGGCTTGGTTTCATTACTTACAAGCTTTCAACACAAGCTTTTGACCTAATCAAGTTACTCAATCTCCCTATGGCTCAATTTCCTTGACTGCAAAATGAGGTTTATTATACTACTTTTCTCATAACATTATTATAATCATTTAATCAATATATAAAAACTCTTAAGACAGTCTCTGGGATTTTGTTTATGTGTTATCACTACTCTGTCCCAAAACCTAATACATAGTATGTGTTCAATGAATATTTGATGGTGAAAAGACTATGGGTACCCATAGTGGGAAGAACTTTTCACATTAAAGTGCCATCTTTTGGTTGATAATTTAGTTCCAAAGACATATTATTTGATCTTAGCATGAACCGTTTTCATAGTGGTCACATTCCTTAATGTTATCACTAGTCCATCAGAAAATTTTGTAAGTATTGAGAAGTTGTCACGTTCATGATGATGGACACAAGTTTTCCAAAATTCTGTTTTTCTTGAGGCATAGATTTTATCATTGGCAAAAATACTGTCAGTTATTTACCTTGAAGTTACCCACTCCTTTCATTTTTGAGAAGAGGTCTACCATGTACCCAACTTTGAATAATCATAGTTTGCCTATCAGTCATTCTTTCAGGTAAAATGATATTACATGGGAAGAATGACTACTTTAGTTCAAAAAGTAATGTTATTACAAACTATTGTTTAAACAACAAAAGAAATAAAAAATTAGGAAATCAGATGAGTAAGAGTGTAAATAATCTTGTCAGCTAATAATTTGCCACATTTGACTTTCTAGCACATGACATAAAATGTTCAGTCTCCAGTCAGCAGGTGAGAATTGTTATCTCAGAATGAAATTTTCCTTTCCTACCCTTATTGTTAAGTGATAATTAATATTTTCAATCCAGATGGATACCTAAAAATATGACCTGAAATACCCTTTTTTTCCAAGCCATGGATATATAAATCTTTATTATGGAAAAAAAATTCCACTGGTATTTATTTCAAATTCTTATAAGTTGCTTCAAAATTCAGAAATATCCTCTATGATCCTTCATATATAACCCACTTACCTACTTGTCTAATTAAAAATGCATAAATAGCCCATCCAGTGTGGCTCAATGGTTGCGTTGCGTGCCCACCTATGAACCAGGAGGTCACGGTTCAATTCTTGGTCAGGGCACATGCCAGAGTTGCAGGCTTGATCCCAGTAGGGGTCACACAGGTGGCAGCCCATCATTGATTCTCTCTCATCATTGATGTTTCTATCTCTCTCCTTTCACTTCCTCTCTGAAACCAATAAAAGTATATTTTTAAAAAACATAAAGTAAAAACTGGCATTAAATAAAATTTAAATGAATATTTTGTAGGAGGTAAAAAATAATTTCCCAATAACTTTCTAATTTCTTGACTGAGACACCACTGTAATAAAACATTAACAGGAGAAAAGTAAACAGAGTTTAATAACATGTCTACCTTCTGCATACATGGGAGAGACCCAGGAAAACTGAGTAACAGCCTGAAATGGCCCAAGCCACCACCTTAAATACCATCTACAGCTAAAGGCAAAATAAAGATGGTGGGTTTGGTGGAGCTAGTTATGGGAGATGACTAAGAAAAGCACAGTAAACAAGGGTAAGGTTGTTATACAGATTTAAGTTCCTGACTTCTCCATTTGTTATTGATGGGGTGTCCTCTACATTCCCACCTGTTGCTGGTGGAAGTGGGATTCTTGAATGCTGTGAGAACAAGAATTTCTTGACTCCCAAGGAGGATGAGGTATCTTAGGTATCATGGAAAGCTTTATATCTGTGGAATTAAACCCTGGGTTTTGAGGATTCCATTTCCTTGGAAAAAAAGTCTCATTTTCTTTTTCTTCAGCAGAGCTAGGATCCGAGCTACTGCTCAGAGTTTTCATTCCATATTTGCACAGTCCTTTCCAACATCTGGCTATTTTAGTTTGTGTTCCCAGATGTAGTCCATTGTGTGTGGGAGTCCCCATGGCCATGGGCCAAGCTGCTTCTTCCAGGGCCACATGGCATGGGGTGAGTGTAGGCACTGAGAAAGTGAGACACAGGAGTGCAAGAACAAGCAAGCAGAATAAGAGAGGGACAATTCCTTTTTGGGTGGGATTTTAACTAGGAGTTTAATCCAATAAATCCTTCAGAATTTCACATGTTTGCAATGGCTCCACCCCCATTAGCCAATTATCATTTTCCCAGGTTAAACTGACAGGCAAGTATCTTCCCTATGACAACCCAACTTTACTGCACATGCATCCATCTTCTTTATGCAGTCCCTTCCCCCAATGATCTGCAGTAAATGGACCAGTGAGTGGTTCCCTGGGGAGTGTCAAACTGCAGCTTTCTGGTATAGCTGCCCAGATGACCATGCGTATAATGCCTGGCCTCCCCTTTGCTTTTTTTCTATCATTAATATTGACAACTAACTAATTACAACTGTAACACATTGATAAGAGTTTCTAGAGATTTAGTCATTATCTTATTCCTGGAACAAATGGAGATTTCTCTTAGAAGTGGAAATGTCTCTTACAAAAGGCTAATGTCTAGTAGGGTTTTAGAGTTTCTCCAGTGTTTGCTGTTTCTTAAAAATAGTCAGCTCACAATAATCCTTAGGGCTAAGAGGCATATTTTAGGATTACTTATTCAGCTCCCTTTCAATTTGGAGAACAAAGAAGAACCATCAAATAATTCAGTTACTGTGATCTATATGTAGATAAACACACATTCCTGTGTTCATGAATTTATTAGAATATGAATTTCTTAGTAAAAATGGAGACTTGGACTTAATACTTTTAATATATATATATATATATATATATATATATATATATATATAGTGATTGTGCGATATGATGATATGACAATAGATCTTAGCCTTAGCCTCTGGTGTGTAAATCTTTTGCACTAATAACATACTCTAGTGAAGTTTCCCTCACATTAAATCATCATACAAATGAGAATAAGATAAAATGTCATATGTAAGGTCAATAGGGCTATAATTTTGTACCTAGTCATAGACTGATGTACTAACATTCATTCAACTCTCTTGAAAATATTTTCTTGGTAAAAAAAGGTATCTCTATTGAAAAAGTAGCTTGTTAATAAAACCATATTAAGATTGTAGTGTATATAAGAGGAAAAAAAGAATGCAATCATTACCGTTGCTGATAGACTCTCACTACCACTTCCACAAACAAGCATTTATTTTCCTAGGCAATGTAACCCCATGAGTAAGTATAATATGAGAGGCCAACATTTCTTAGGGGATTCTCAAGAATTACCACCTTCCCTGGAATGTCACTTGACTTAGATATCAGGTCGCTTTTAAAGCACCCCTGTGGCTGGCTCTTCATTTATTTGAATGTAAACCCATGTTAATGTTGCCCTAGGGATCCATAGAGAATAGTGCAATATTTCTTACACTTCAGTGTGCATACAAATCAAGTGGAGATCTTGTTAAAATGCAGAAACTTATTCAGTGGGTCTGGAGTTGGGCATAAAATTCCAAATATTTAAACAAACTCCTAGGCAATCTCCATCTTCTTGCAGAATAACCCAATTCGTAAGAAGCAATGCGTTTGCACCAGCCGTGGGTTGCACATGGCTGTTGATTCTGTACCCTTGTATCCTACCACTTCTTCTGGAGCCCATTTGGCAGTCACGGTGACACTTTTGCTGAGATGTTGCAGCTGCCTTTTCATGCCAATGAGACAGTTGTTCCTGCTTCTTTCCTTCCTTTTCTCCAGGTAGAGATCCAGGGACAAAGGGAAACTTGTCTACTATGGATCCTTTTGCTTTCCTCTTTTGCCTCCTCTTCGCGTCTTGCACTTGTTCTTTCAACCTACTTCTCCCAACCCATTATTTTCCACCTTCTCCCACCACCGCTGCTGCTTCTGTTTTCCCTTTTCTTCCTCTCATTTCTTCCCTTACACTCCCCTTTTTGCACCCCCTACAAACATTTGTTTTCCCTATTTTATTTCTTGTTTTAGCCATATTTCCCAGGAACTGACTAGACTCAAAATATGTCTCAATGGTACTTTGTAATGAATATGCAGAGTTTTAAAACACACACTCACAAATGCACACACATACATACACACAAAGATAAATATAGCTCCTCAAGTTGACTTGAGAAGATTGTACAATATCTATAAACAATCATTTATGATTTAATTCACCCAGAGATAACTACTTATAGACCAATCTTATTCTGGATTTCCTACTTCTAATTTCTTTGGATGGTAATTATGATTTGATTTTCTTTCTGTCTTTCAAACCTAGGTTCTAGAGGTCTATTTTAATGTAGCTCATTCCAATTTTTTTTAGCTCATTCCATTTTAAGATATGTTTTCAGGGTAAACATAGTCAGTTTTCAGCAATTTAAAAAAATATATCCTTAATTTCAGTTGTCCAACAAACTCCAGAAGAGTCCCAGGGCTTTGGCTAAAAGAAATGATATGTATTTATTCAAGAGTCTTAGAGTTTGCAAACTTGGAACACAGCTAGGTCAAAATGTTAGTGTAGGTAGCTTGATATTAATAAAGGAGAAAGGAGCAAAGATAATAAGACATTATTTAGCCTAATACACTGGGAAGCTTACTCAGACAATAAGCTTGCTTCACTAGTAAATTGCAGCATTCCTAGGCTCCCCAGGGGACTGCAGCATCCTCTGACCTCAGGACTTAATCCAGGAAGCCAGCAGGAAAGATCATTACTGACCATTATCTGGGATTATCCAGGGAAAGATAAAACAATAAAGGAGAAAGTCCTCTGCTGAGCACATACCCAATAGAAGCCAGATGACAGCAGAATTTTGGACATGTGCAGTAGAAGCCAAGATGGCAACCATAAAGGGGTAGTGTTTAATCTGGACAAAAGACCATATTGATTATGGGGAGGACCCAGTACAAGCCAGCAAAGATCTAAAAAATGAGAATGGTTAGGGGGAGGGCCTAGCACAAGCCTACAAGAATGGGGAGATTGATTGGTTTGTTGAAAGAAGGCTGGGTCCTTCCCAAGCCCAAAGTAATATAAACAGAGCTGAACTAAGGCCTCTCAATGGGTAACATGCACTCACAGGTTTATATGTGGCAGTTATGTGGGACCAGCAGCCACAGGGGCTACAAATGCCGGCCTGGCAGCTGCATGGGCTCCAAGCAGGCTTCAAGCACAAGCCTGGGCACCCAGTATGGCAACACAGCATGGGCTGGAGCACAACCAGGAACAGAGACTGGGCTAGTGGGGTGGGGACAGAGACTGAACTGGACTAAGCTTTGGCGCGGACTGGACTGATAGCATGGAATCTCTGGACCCTGGCCTTTCTTCTGGACTTGAAGAAGACAACGATGGACTTTTTCCACAGCGGGCCAGATGGAGATGAGACACCTGGAACCGGGGCAGTCTTTTATTCCTATTCCTATAAATCTTACCATTACATCTCATCCTCCCATAAGTGGGTTCCCAAAATGCTATTCTTGTGACTGTGGAAAGACTAATTTCTAGCAGCAGCAAAAACCGAGAAGTGATTCAAAGAAGAAAAAAAGTTAAGAGTTCTTATAATAAAAAATCCAATGTTGCCCTAGCTGGTTTAGCTCCGTGGATAGAGCATCGGACTGCGAACTGAAGGTTCCCAGGTTCGATTCCGGTCAAGGGCACATGCCGGGTTTTGGGCTCAATCTCCAGTGTGGGGTGTGCAGGAGGCAGCCAATCAATGATTCTCTCTCATCATTGATGTTTCTCTCTCTCTATCCTTCTCCCTTCCTCTCTGAAATCAATAAAAATATATATTTTTAAAAATCCAGTGTTGAGAATAATCAGTCCTAGACTGTATGCACACTATAATTTCTAATAAGTCACACCCTTGTGTTTTAACCACTAGGATAAAGCAAAGATGGTGGGGCAGACAATTCCCTAATTAGATTGAGTTCTATCACAAAAACAATGGGAAATCACTTGCTTGATTAGATTATGTATTAGGACAAAGGCAATGGTATGCTATTTTCCATGACTATCATTCTTGAGAGGGCCACATGGCACGGAACTGGGTGAGGCCTGTAGGAATTGTAGAAAATACCCCAGTTAACTGCCAAGAACAAAAGGAGGACCTCAGTTCTACAAATGCAAGGATCTGCATTCTGCAAATATCTCTGTGAGCTTAGAAGAGAGCCTAGAGCTGCAAGAAGGAACTCAGAGGGATATATGATGATTAAAGTATTGTGAAATCTTGAAAAAAGGACCCAGCTAAGTCATGACCTACAGAATCTTTGAGATAATAAACGTGTGTGGTTCAAGTCACTAATTTTGGGATTGTTAAGCAGCAATATAAAACTAATATATGAGTGCTGATAACTTCCTTATAGTGCAATTAAAAAAATTAAAACACAGTAAAACAAGAACAAAAATTGCCAAGCAATAAAATCTTGAATGCTGGTATAATATTATTGGTCAGAAATGTCAAAGTCTCCACTAAAACACCTGAGAAGCATTGGACAGAAAAAAGATTCCTCTTCTCTATTGGATTAAAACTTCCATTATAGTGTAGCTAGAGGCATTTGTGCAAATTCATGGCAACTGTATATTTGAACTAGTTTGTATGACTCTATGGTTATATGTATGTTTCTTTGAGATAATATTAGATCAAAGGATATGTAAGGTGTTCGTTTGTCAAAAATAATTTAACTTTTCTTTTGCAGGAATGAAAATAAAAAGCTGACTGAACCACTCAAATAATCATACTGCAATTTTAGACATGTAAATTGTTCTTCTGTTTCAGAGAACAACAAATTAAACTGGAGTTTGGACAACATTTGAGAGAGGACTTTTGTATTTTATTCTGTTTTTGTTTTTAGTTAATCTTGAAAGCCATCAATGACAATTCAACTGCAGGATTTAGGCAACCATGCATTGTAACAGCTGTGAGTTGCCCTAGGAGGCAACATGCATACATTTCTGGTATTGTGTGATCTTAGGTCCCTTGGAGCATTTCCATAGAAATGCTTTGTAAGTCAACACTAAATCCTGTAGCCTATAACGTGTTTAAGTACATAATAGAATCTATCTATATCACAGAAATGTTAACTGTATACTTATCAAGACACTATAGGAGGATTTTTAATTAAAAATACCAATTCCATAATGTTATTAAAACATTAAAATACAATAAGAACTGTACAATTACTTTTAAAAACCCAGGCTAAAGATAATTATTGTAAATGAGAATATGTAACTTGAACTCCATGGTAGTTGAAGGCAATAAAGTGGAAATAATGGGTTGTATAGCCTCATTTTTAATAAAAAGAAAGCATATGTTTTATTGTGTCCAGTGCAAAGCCCATAGATTTAGTGAAACAATTTTATTAAATTTGTGAACTATTAATAGTAAAATGGATTTAAGTATTTTTATGATTTGTTATATCACATTTTATTTCTGAAACTTTACAACAAAAATAGAGAATTATTGGAAATATTCACTCTCATATAGTTTGCAATCAGTTCTTTCAATCATACTTATGAAGTCCTTTCTATGTTTGTTGTAGGTCTGGTTTTAAATTCCTCTAGTTTTATACTTGGAACAGAGATGGATATGAAAAAGATATTATTTGCTATATTTCTGCTTCTAACTTCCCTGTGTACCTGTTCCCCAGACATGTTTTTCCCCACTCTTTTATACTCGTTGTGTATTACTCACTGCCCCTTGTTTGAAAACTTTATGGGAAAGGCAAGTTTATTATTTTTCTAGTCTAACATCAAGGCCATGTGGACTCAGATGTGCCTGGTATTATATGGTGTAGCTTTTTTGACTTTCCTGTTTCTCCTCCCCATGAGAACCAAGCTCTGTCTTATACGTTTGGTGAATCTTTTGTGAGAGAACATGCCCTGCCCCGCCCTTCATGGTGGGAGTCCTATAATGCCATGAGTATGGAGTCGGCATCCTCTGTCATTTCCTCTGGTGGTAGATGCTGTTGGATTTGTTGTTCTTGATGTTCTTGTTGTTGTTTTTTCTCCCAGCCATACTGGGTCTTCACCTCTGCCCCAGGAATGGATGACAGGCTCACTGACGCTCCCCTGTGGTATAAGCATCTTGTTCTGTTAGGGAGCAGGTGTGGTGGGGTGTTGTGATTGGCATATGACGACTCCTCTGTTGCTCTGCCATAGATGACCAAGCATCCACGCCCCATTTCCCATAGAGTGAACCTGTCTTTGCAACTAACTGGTTGTGTTGCAACCTCAGTGCTCTAATGGATTCAAGAAAAGTTATTAGTTTGTAGTTTATCTAGCTTTTCTTTTTAAATCAAGTTAGAAGCAACATGTTTTCCAGCTCTCAATTTTCTTGGTAGGGAATACACCAAAATACCTTATAAACAAGTCAAGACATGCTCAAAGAATAGAGTGGTGGTCAGAAGAGACTGGGTGGAGGGGGTGGAGTGGGAAGCTGCTGTTGAACAGGTATAAACTGGGTAAGTTCTAGAAACCCGCCATACAGCATAGTGCCTATAACTAACAATATTGCATTGTGTGCTCAAAATGTGTTAAGAGAATAGATCTCATGTTGAATGTTCTTACCATGATTAAAATAAAGAAAGGGGGGGGGGAAACAGACTTCTAAGGTTATACAATTAGCTGTTTTCCACAAAATTCTTCTCAGTCTCTGTTCTAAATACTTCTTGCAAATGGGTTAGCCTTTTGCCAGAAAATCATTGTGTTTTGTAAATAAATGTTCATTTTTTAATCCAAAGCATGTTGTCCAATAAGCAATGGAGGGTATCATCCAGAGATCAAAATGTTCAACTTTTGAGAAGTACTTTCCCACGGACCCTTCATGTAATGAGCCACATAATCACTTGAGGTTAGTTTTTATTTGGCCTCCCAATTGCCAATGCAGAAACTGGGGCAAAGGGAAGTTAAATACCATGTCTCAGGTCGCAGCAGCAGACAGACTGCAAGCTGGATTCAGAGTTGGAATTTGTGCTTATCCATGTCCTGACCATGATTTCAAGACAATCTAAGTAAGCTAAGGAGCATAATACTCTCATCATCTTTCCCATTTACTTTTACTTAAGAAATGCAAAGGGGTTGGAAATAGATTTCTGCAGCTGAAGTTGCCAATTAACTACTAAGAAAAGGAAATCCTAAGAGCTTATGATGAGACTTAAAACTCAAAGCTGATGCTGTTACCTGATAAATGTTTGTTTTTGGTAATTCTAAAGTCTAACTTTACAAACTTAAGTCTAACTTTACAAACTTAGTACTGAGAATCTCAGCTCTGGCTCTACAAATTCTGTGTGTGTGTTTATTAATCCTAATTCCTAATATGGGGCTTAGGAAATACAGAAGTAATTGCTTCAATATATGAGTAGACATCAATTGCGTAACAAAGAAAGAAAATCATTTTTCAACTAATAGTTTCTCACTGTAATAGCCTGAGAACAAAATATTGAAAGGAAGAGAGGTTTATTAATGTGAAGTAAAGAAAGGCATTATAACTGTAACTGAAGCTAAGTTAAGAAGTACATAGCTAATTGCTAGAGACAATGTATAGATTCACACCAAAACAGCTAGAAATTTTGAAATGCATACTTAATTTAGAAGTTTGATTTGAATTGCTACATCATGAAAATGAAATGAAAAGAGTTCAATGTAAATATATACATAAAACACAACTATATTAAACATATCCATTTTATAGCAAAAAGTAGGCAAACATTTATGTCTTAGAAGGTCCACAGAGTTTGCTCATATATGAGTAGCCACAGAAGTCAAGGGAGAAGGCTAATGGGTGAGACATTTGAAAAAAGGGCACATAAGTCATGTTGCCTAAATAAAGTATTTTAGAAGAGAAAGAGGCACTCACAAAATCAGCAAATGCTATGACATTCCCGTTCTTCCCCTCAAATTTGAGTATATGTTAATTCACTGGAGAAGTTTATAATTTGATGCAGACTTTTTATTGTTTGATATTATCTTCCTGTGATTTCAAAAGAGGAGTAAGCTATTTATAACTTTAGCATATATATATATATATATATATATATATATATAGAGAGAGAGAGAGAGAGAGAGAGAGAGAGAGAGAGAGGTGAATGATGTTAATTTAGATTAATGTAATTGGGAGCCAAGTAAAAGAGAAAATCTAAAAAAAAATACTTAAAAAGAAAACGGTTCAATTCATTTGCCACTGCTAAGAGAAAGGTAAGCATTTTAGAACAAAGCTCATTTTCTTTCCTCCCCTTCTCCTACATTACATCTATGTATGTTTTAGTGTAACCATCTGTTTTAGGACCCATTTGAGTCCACATGACACCTATTACTTAGATTTATAAGACAGGTAATATTTAGCCAAATTAGCAATCAGAATGCCTGAATGTTTTAACATCATTTATAATTAACTGCTGGGTGTAATAACAAATAGGAACAGCAGCTGCAACAAAACTCCAATTAGGCTGTCAAAGTGGGAATAATTCTGATTTATGGAAGGCCCCAAACTCATCTCCATGCCATGGAATCGCGGCCCAGGAACACCTCGCCAGGCCACTGTGCACAAACGTCCCAGGAATGTAGCACAGGTAGAGAAAACTGAGAAAACTTCCCCAAGTGACCCTCTTTCCAGATCCGCCTCCATAATTCTTGGAGCTTCAGGAGGACATCTCCACCTGGAGTTGAATTCATCCCTAGATTCAGCCAGAATTAATAACACTTACTGTGTTCAGTCACTGTGATTCGGAAACTTCCAGTTCTCTGGGTTCCCGAACCCCAGTATTTCTAGACATTGATAAAAATCCTGTCCTTAAAAAAAAAGCAAAATAGAAAGTTACATGTGCTATTGACAGTACCATACAGCTAAAGATTTCCTTCTACCGAGAAGAAAAATGAAACCTGAACATGAAGGTATTTCCCTGTGACATTTTTGGAACTAGTAGCCAAGCTAGGATGCTTTTTACTATACATTGGCTTTTCAGATATAGCTTCCTCCTTTTTAAAACAATAATTCTATGAATATAAAAGTCAAACTGTATGTAGAAAAATGGCAAGTTCTTTCAATATTGCAAATAATAAAATCTCAGAGAGGGTGGGAAGAGATTAACCAAAGAACTTATATGCATAACCCATGGACACAGACAATAGTGCCATGAAGGTAGTGTGGGAGGGTATTGGCTGAGGGGTAGAGGGGGTCAGTGGGGGGGAAAGGGGGACATGTGTAATACTTTGAACAATAAAGGTAAATTTAGAAAATCAGCCCGCTGGCTTAGCTCAGTGGTTGAGCATTGACCTATGAACCAGGAGTTCATAGTTTGATTCCCAGTCAGGGCACATGCTGGGTTTGTAGGCTTGAACATCGGTTTCGGGGGCAGGGGGAGCATGCAAGCATGCAGGAGACAGCAGATCAATGATTCTCTCTCATCACTGTTGTTTCTATCGCTCTCTCCCTATTGCTTCCTCTCTGAAATCAATAAAATATATTTTAAAAAATTTAAATCTCTAGTACTATCAGTAGTATTAATTAAAATTTATTTTGCATTTAGTTTTCACAAGACATTTTAATAAGCATTTAATGCATCATTTAGTTCTGATGACAATCTTTTAGGGTGGTATTCTTATACCACTTTCCTGCATGAGTAACAGATAATTGCAGTTATTAAAAACTGGTCTATAGTCTGGGTCTGAAATTGGAAAGACAAATTGAGGTCCTTTGAAGCAATATCAGTCATGTATTAAAACATACTTTCTTTTCAGATTGCCTTGGAATGGGCTGTTTTTGAGGTCCTGTGAGGACCAATCCATTGGCTAAAAGGTGGTAGTTACAGTGTGAGTTTTTATTGACCAGTCTATTTTCCTGTCACCTTTTCATTAAGTCGGTGGTATACTACTCATACTACTTGGTTCTGATAAAGCTGTCAATCATAGCAACAGATGCTAGTATGACTGTTGAATAAAAGTGACAAAGACCCACGTAAGCCACTAATTAGAAGTATAATTTATTAATTTACCTTAAAAGAAAACTCCCAGGGTAACAAGGCTTTTAGGTATAGATGTATTGGAATTCAAAAAATACAATGAAGAAAAGTTACTTCTATTTTTCCATTGTCTTCACTTCCATTTTATTCTAAATATTATTTCATTATTGATCTGTGACAAAATGATTGATTTTTTACAGAGAGGAAAGGAGAGAGATAGAGAGTTAGAAACATCGATGAGAGAGAAACATCGATCAGCTGCCTCCTGCACATCTCCTACCGGGGATGTGCCCGAAACCCAGGTACATGCCCTTGACCGGAATTGAACCTGGGGCCTTTCAGTCCGCAGGCAGATGCTCTATCCACTGAGCCAAACCGGTTTCGGCTCTAAATGTTATTTCATTATTAATCAGTGACAAAATGATTGTAAGAGATAAACTTTGTAACAACCAGATTCATGACTAGTGGATAGAAAACACTCTTCTGCTCTCAGAAGTTGCATTAGGTCTCTGTGACTCATGGTTTTGCCTGAACTGTGCTAGACTATTTAGAGTGGTCAAGAATGTGGAATCCAGAGGATAATTAGGTCAATCAGGATTGACCCCTGGAATGTCCATTGTGTGCATCACATCCAGTCCACACTACCTGAAAGTGACTGGACTGATATCTCGAAGTAAATGGGGAGAGACATTATTTTACTACAAGAATTTCATGTGCCCTGGAGGGATCATTATTAACACCCATTGAATGCTTTTTAGGAGTAGGCATTAATATAAAAATGTCACATAAAATTATTTACCTATTACAACACGATCAGATGTTTTATTATTTCTCCTCTTTTACAAGTGAGGATGTTCAGACACAGGAAACATAAGATTATATTCAAGATGAAATGTTTAATATAAGCTAGAGTTGGGCTTAAAAAGCAAATGTGAGTTTCAAGACTTTATGGTTAAGCACAGTGGGTCCATGGCCTTTCTACAATGGACACACTTTCTCAGTAAATAAAAGATGGGATGCAGCAAACTAATTAACTCACTAAATAAAAAATAACTAAGTAAATAATAAACACAGGAAACCAGTGAATACATAAGATATTTTCACAGTATAAGTAATATTAGATAAATAATCTACATCATATCTGTAAATAAAATTATGCTTAACATATAAGTTTCAAGAAAAAAATCCAATAACATCAATATAGATCCTACAGACTTCAAAAAGATACATAAATGCAGCAACTTTAAGTCAACAGGAAAGAAGGAAAGTTTCTGCTGATTTCTGCTTCTAGTCACATTATAGAAGATATCCTAACAGAGTGAGATAAAAGATATAAATACACATATAAAGATTTTTAAAAGCACATAGAATTGTCATTTTTAGATGACATAATTTTGTGAATAAAGAGTAATATTAGATAAATAATTATAATTACTAGGTTTATTTACCCATCCTTTCAAATATAAATATACATTAAAATAAGTCTACATAAAAAGTGGAAATTTAAATCATGAATCCCCTAGTTAAAACTATAAATAGCATAGCAATACATTTTAAAAATATAAAACATTAAAATAAATATTAAATGATTTCCAACATTAGAGAGGTAAAATAATGTGTGTGTGTGTGTGTGTGTGTGTGTGTGTGTGTGTACACACATGTATTCTTAATCAAAATCCCATCCTGTTTTTTCGGGAGGAACATAACAAACTGGCTGTAAAATATATGTAAACATGAAAAAGAACTAAAAGTTATAGAACCAGACAGTCTTGAAAAAGAAAGTGACATAGAATCTCCTCTATGAGATAGTAATTTATTGTAAAGCTATAGAATTTAATATAATGTGATATTGACACAGTTTAGCCCAATGAAACAGAACAGTGAGTACAGAAATGTGTCTTAGGACAAGGCCTGACAGCACAGTGGGTAATATGTAGTCACTTTTACAAAGGTGTAGTTCAATTGGTTATACATGTGGATAAATAAATAAATTGTGACTCCTACCTCAGACCTTACAAACTAATTGCAGGTGGATTATAAGTTTAATGAGAAGGTAAAAGAATAAATATTTTAGAAGATCATTAGGAAAATGTCTTCTTGCCTTATATCTCATTTAGTTTATTTTAATAACTAGAGGCCCAGTGCATGAATTTGTGCACAGGTGGGGTCCAGCTGGCCCGGCCCAAATTGGGGCAGATTGGGGCCAGGCCTGTTGGGAGGAGGAGACGGCCGGAGGTTGGCTGGCCAACCCGCCCCCTATTGGGGTGGGGGGGTGGTCAGGGGCAGGGCTGGGGAGAAGCGCCATGGGGGTTTGCAGGCTGCCCTGCCCTCGATTGGGCTGGTGGTAGGGGCCACAGGAGGTTGGCCGCCAGCCCCACCCTCCTATCGGGCTGGTTCACTGGCTGCAGTGGGTGTCATAGCGACCGGTCATTCCGGTTGTTATAGCATTCCAACCGCTGGCTTTATATATGTATAGATATTTTGTAATTTGCTTACTCTGCTACTCACTGGAAAAGTTTGAAGGCACTATCTTCAATTTAACTGTCTTTTTTTATACTATATGTTCAATTTTTTATACTATATGTTAAAATTTCTCTAATGGGATTTTATTTTATTTATTTTTGTAGCCTCAGAATTTCTATCTGGTTATTTTAGTAATTTATGTAGCACCAGCCATGTATTGAGAAGGATTCTCTGGAAAACCTAGTGATGGTCAAACATAGTGAATGGTGGAATGAACAAAAAAATTGACTGAGAACATGAGTGAACAAATGTCCCACTAATAACTCATTTAAAGAATTAGGACTGCAGTACACACCTCAACTATTCAATCTCTGGCCAGCACTTTACAGTTTTTAGAGGCAGGAGTACAGGAGAGTGGTTTTTCATTTTATATTTTAAACCCAAAGTGATCTTATCATACAAAAGGCATATAGAATTATATTAGAGAGAACAGTAGCAGACACAGAAAATATACAGAAATCAAACAGGGATCATTCTCAAGTATAGAGAAATGATATTGCAGCACATCTTATCAATTTCCATTGACTAGTAGAGCTGACCCATCTCATGGGAAACACTCTCTAGTCCAGTGATGGTGAACCTTTGGAGCTCGGCGTGCCCGCATTTTGAAAAACCCTAACTTAACTCTGGTGCCGTGTCACATATAGAAATTTGTTGATATTTGCAACCATAGTAAAACAAAGACTTATATTTTTGATATTTATTTTATATATTTAAATGCCATTTAACAAAGAAAAATCAACCCAAAAATGAGTTCACATGTCACCTCTGACACGGGTGTCATAGGTTCGCCATCACTGCTCTAGGGTGTCCTTCAGCTTGGGATGAAAGGACTCTAAGGGTAAAGCCAACCCACATGGAAAATAGAGAGCAGCAGTATAGTAACTGCAGAGGTTTTATAAAAAACAGTATGAAAGTATTTGTGTTTGTAACATTATGTTCTGTTGTCTGTTTATTAATAAGTATAAAACTGCATTAATAGGCTTCTAGCATATAAGCATGTACTATGTGTAATTATAACAATACAAAGGAGGGTGATAGGACATATACTGGAGTAAGTTTCTGTAGAGTATTAAAATTAAGATAATATTAATTCAATCTAGGTTGTTTTAACTTGAGATGCATTTTTAGTTTTGTAACAATTGGTAAAGGAATGAATTGTCATGTATTAGCTATATATATAAAAGCCTAAGCAACCAAATGACCGTTTGACCAGTTGTTATGATGTACACTGACCACCAGGGGGCAGACGCTCAATGCAGGAGCTGACCCCTGGTGGTCAGTGTGCTCCCACAGCAGGAGTGCCACTCAGCTGACTGAGGGGCACTAGACGCCAGGCCAGCCGTGGGCAAACTACGGCCCGTGGGCCGGATCCGGCCCATTTGAAATGAATAAAACTAAAAAAAAAAAAGACCGTACCCTTTTATGTAATGATGTTTACTTTGAATTTATATTAGTTCATACAAACACTCCATCCATGCTTTTGTTCCGGCCCTCCGGTCCAGTTTAAGAACCCATTGTGGCTCTTGAGTCAAAAAGTTTGCCCACCCCTGCGCCAGGCTCACAGCTGGTGAGTGCAGCTGTGGCAGTGCAAGTCTCTCCCACCTCTGTGGCAGCACGCTACCAAGAGCAGTGAGGCCAGGATGAACGGGAGCGGCGCGTTGCCCGGCCTGGGCTCCTCTCTGGCTGCCTGCCGCTTCGGATTGCAAGAGGGCACAGGGCAGGCTGAGGGACCCCACTGGTGCACGAATTCTTGCACTGGGCCTCTGGTATGTTACATATTTATATATTATATATCTATATATAATAGCATATATTATATACTAGAGGCCCAGTGCATGAATTCATGCACGGGTAGGGTCCGGCTGGCCCTGCCCCTGATGGGTCCCCATTGGGAGCAGGGCCAGCTGGGGGGAGGGGCCATGGGAGGGCTCCAGGGCATGTCCAGCCCATCTTGCTCAGTCTGATTGGCCAGACCCCAGCAGCAAGGGAGGAAGACCCTGGCTGGAGGAAGGGAGGGAGGCCCTGGCTGGCAGCCAGCAGCTGCTAGGGACCCTACCAGTGCATGAATTTCATGCTGCTGCCTCTCCCGCACCACTGCCTCTCCTGCACCACTGGCCCTCAGCCCTCACAGCCTCTGCAGCTTTGTCCAGATGGACGTCCAGAAGATGTCTGGTCTATCTGGGGGGAGCAGCCTAAGCTGTCAGTAGACCATCCCCTGAGGGCTCCCGGACTCTGAAAGGGGGCAGGCTGGGCTGAGGGACCCCCCCCCGCACCCAGTGCACAAATTTTTGTGCACCAGGCCTCTAGTTATTATAATATAATGTGGTAAATACCATGATAGATGTATAAACACAATGCTCTGTGAGTTCTGGGGTGAACCTAGATCATTGTGGAGAAGGTGATGACTAACCAGAATTCTAGACAGATGCGGGCAGAGTATTCCAGGACTATGGGAAAGAATAAGCAATGACAGAGAGGACAGAACTAACAAAAAAATGATACGCACAGCAAAGCAGCTAGAAGCTCATTACACATATCCAGTAAAGTAATGTGGGGGTATATATGAGTCTGGAGAAGAAAAAACACTGAAAAATTATTTTAAGAAAAATAATACTGTCATACTTTGATTGAAATGAAAATTTATTTTAATTATCCATTGCTGTGTAAGGAACCACCCTAGAACTCAGTGGCTTACCAATATGTAGTTACCTTTCACAGCTGGAGGGTTGAATGGGCTGCGGTGGACAGTTCTGATTTGATATCTCCCAAGAAACTGCCATCACATGGCATCTGGGACAGAGTCAACTGATGGTCTAGACATGAGTCACATAGTATAACATCTGTCACATCTTCCTGTTAAACAAAGCCAAACCAGAATCAATTCAATGCTGGAAGGAACTGCATTCGAGTGTGGCTTCCACTGTGGTGTCATCACTGAGGAAAAACCTAAAGGATTTCAGTTGTGGTTTTTTAGTATAGTCTTATGTTAACCCTCTCAAAGCAGTGTTCAGTTGATGCTATGGGTTGGATGAACTCTACTTTCTATCAGTGTTAAAATTCTCTTGTTTCAAAGGACACGGATGAATAGAAAGATGACTTTAATTCATTGTTTTAAATGCACTCATGCTGAGAGTATTCAATGTGTAATTAATCTGCAGAAGTAACTTAGGAAGAACTCTCAAATAAATGCTTGGTATCTAACTGTTGAATTAAATTAAAAACTATTAGTGCTAAAAGTCTCTTTAAAGGTCTAATTCCCTATTATATTTGAAATATAGATATTCTTCTATTTTCAGAAAGACAACACAAATAGGAATAAGGTAGTCTAATCAGGAAACCACATTTCATGACTAAAATAGTTTAGCTCAAAAATAGAAACAAATGGTTCTACTACTGAAATGAAACTCACATAAATGCTGCTACATTTTCCAGAGGTAGGTTCCCCTGCTCATCCTATGCTTCGTTTAAAAAATTGCAGATAGCCCTGGCTGGTGTGGTTCAGTTAGTTGAGCTTTGTCGCATGCACCAAATGATTGCTGGTATGACTCCCAGTCAGGGCACATGCCTGGGTTTCAGGCTTGATCCTCTGTAGGGGTTGCGCAGGAGGCATCATATCTATGTTTCACTCTCCCATTGATGTTTCTCTCTCTGTGACCCTCTCCCTTCCTTTCTCTCTAAAAAAATCAACAACAATTTAAAATTACACAGGCTCAATATGCTTTTATATATGCATGTAAATATAATGTGTATACATATATATTACATATATATGTGTGTATACTTATGTACATAATAGAGGCCCTGTGCACGAATTCCTGCACGGGTGGGGTCCTTCGGCCTGGCCAGCGATCAGGGACGATCGGGGCCATCTTGCCCAGGGCTAGCCAACTGGTAAGGGACCGTGGGAGGGCTCCAGAGCATGTCCAGCCCTCTTGCCTAGTCCAGATCTGCTGGACCCTAGCAACAAGCTAACCTACTGGTTGGAGCGTCTGCCCCCTGGTGGTCAGTGCGCATCACAGTGACCGGTCGAGCAATGGACCGAATGGTCGACCAATCAGTCAGACACTTAGCATATTATGCTTTTATTATATAGGATGATATATATATGTATGTATATTTGTACATATATATTTCTAATGAAGCATTGGATGAGCAGGGAAACACTGGGGAATGTAGTGGCATTTATGTGAGTAAAGTAGTATTTATTCTAGGCTGGGATATGATGGGGAAATTAACAGCTAGAATAAAGGACACCAGAAGAAGAAAATTTGCAAAGGGAAGCGAAGGTAAAAGCCTGAGGAGATGAGAGAGGTGAGTGTGGCTGGAGCACAAGAGAAGGAGGAAAGGTGTACAGACCGCTCACTTGGCTACCATGGAGTTGGCCGTGCACTTCTCTTACAATGGATTCCTCAGACATTGTATGATGCTCCTGTTTTTTCTGATTAGGACGTGAGCTTCCACATGTTTCTTCTCAATATTTAGACAGATTCAAGATCGGACATGAAGCTGGGATGGAAAAGCAGACCATCAGCAATTTTTTAGGGAGTAAATTTTCTTTTTTTTTTTTTGCATCAGATTATTAGTTGTTCTGTTCAAGGAATGGAGATGCCCAGTTGGACCAGGAATGACTGAGTGAGTGAGTGAGTGAGTGAGTGAGTGTGTGTGTGTGTGTGTGCGTGTGCGTGTGTGTGTGTGTGTGTGTGTGTGTGTGTGTGTGTGTGTGTGTTTGGGGAGACTGAATCACTGTGCGTAGCAATTAAGAAAACCTTTGGTGTTTCTAAGGGCAGTTTGTGCTAGAGAGATGAGGAGGTGAGGAGGTGAGGAGAAGGGGAACGGGAAATGACAGCAAGTTAAAAGTTTAAGGGCAAAATGGTGCAAGGATTTTAGGAAGAGACACCTCACTACCCAGGGTTAAATAACTCAGCTTCAATGCTTCTTGCTCTTTTCTTCTTTTGAGTCAGAAACAATGAGCCTCATGCATCTAACTGTTTAGGTAGTTTTTGGAGCTATGAATGCATCTGACGTATTTTTCAGTATTATTTGAAAGCATAACAGATAACAGATATAAAATTCAGCAGAAACAGGAAAGCTGAGACAGAAGTGATGAGGAGACAGATAAGATTCACACCAGCCCCATGTCTTCCTCCCAGTTGTCCCTAGAGATATTGTGACAGATAAAAATGGGTTTGCCAGGGAAAGATAAATGGTGTTCCAGCCAATCTTGTTTTAGTTTTATCAGGCAAGGTGATGCCAGCAAACAAAAATGCTTGAATAAAGCTGGGTGGTTGAGTTCTGGATACAAAAAAATTATGTCTGTACACCAATTGAATTTTGTCAATTTTTGTAGAAACCAAATTGAGCTTGTCAGTTACTTATAAATTAAAGTTATTCAGTAAATTTGTCTTTAAGAATCCAAATGATTTTTTGATGTACTAATGCTCTATCACTTATATGGATAACAGTTATATATTAAATGCAATACATTCATTATATATACATGCGTATATATCTATATATAAAAAGAAGTAATATGCAAATTAGGTCAGGATGGCATAATGGTCACGACCAGCTCAGGAGGAGGGGCCGGGCGGGTGAGCCTGACAGAACAACACGCAGGCGCGGCCCAGAGCTGCCCCGCAGGGGGATCGGGACACCAGCCCCAGCCCCACGTTGCTGGGCTGCTGCGGCCGGAGCCAGTGGAGACAAAAGCCTGTGGGGAGTCTGGACTCCAGCCCCAGGCCCATAGCCATGGCACTGGGCTGCTGGGGCCTGAGCTAGTGGAGACACAAACCTGCGGGGGGGTCAGGACCCTAGCCCCAGGCCCATAGCCATGGCACTGGGCTGCTGGGGCCTGAGCTAGTGGAGACACAAACCCGCAGAAGGTGGCCCTGATTGGGCCGGTATCTATGACACCCACTGTAGCCAGCAAATCAGCTGATCAGGGATTGGGACCTGCGGCCAACCTCGCAGCCCCTCCCCCCTGCTGGCCTGCCCCTGATTGGACTCTCCCATCCTGATCAAGAGCAGGGCGCACAGAGCCTGGACCCTTCTTGGCAGCTCTGAGTCCATGGGGTTGAGAATTCTGATGGCCCTGCCCAGAGAGTTGAGGCATCTGACAGGCAGGGACAGGGACCACAGGCCTCCAGGGAGCACTACAGAGTTGCCAAGGAGAGGAGAGGGCCTGTGAAGGGGGAGGAGGCGAATCCAGCCCTTCCCCTCCAGAGGCAGCAAGACCTAAACCCAGAACCCCAGCCCAAATCGGAAGAGCCCTAGGGAGGTTTCAGGAAGCTCTATGCAAAGCTGCACCTTGAAAACTAGAGACTTCGTGAGGCCCTGACCCAGACCACACTGCAGCTCACACAGCTCAAGGTGGAGCTGGAGCACACCACACAGAGGCAGGAGCGCTTTGCAGAGGCCAGCCCTCCTGGAGCTGGAGAGATTTGAGCGCAGGGCCCTGGAGCTCAAGGCTGCTGAGCTGGAAGAGGAGCTGAAGGGCCTGTCCAACCTCTGGGCTGACAACCAGTGCCTCAAAGAGGAGAATATGGCCCTGATCCGCGTCATCAGCAAACTGTCCAAGTGACCCCAGAGAACTTGCCCCTGCACCCTCATTTATACAGCTGCTTCTGCCACACGCACCCTTTCCCCTATGTGTACATGAGTGACAGGGCTGCTGGGGAGTCTCTGAGAAGCATAATCTCCCCTTGGGACCTCCAGGCTGGGAGGGAAGGACAGAGCCCCCAGGAGCAAAGGGGACCATCTGAGGCCAGGATGGAGACAGGAGGCTGAGCCAGGTAGGGGGACCGGGGCTGCAGGCAGGACCAGGAAGGAAACAAGAACCAGGAAGGAACTGAGGACCAGGAAGGAAACAAGAACCAGGAAGTGCCAGGACCAGTAGCCAGGACCAGACTGGCCACCCAGAGGTCCCCTTTCACGTGTGCTGCCACCAGTCACCCCTCCAGCCCCTGAACAGGGATCCGAAAATGTGCCAAGCATCCCACTGGTTTGGGCCAGGTGGGTCTGTATATAGGGTCTGTGTACAATAGGGAGGGACATCTTCTATTTTTTGCTGCTCCCTCCCAACACTGTCCAGGGCAGGGGGAGAAGGTATTTTTGAGACATAGCACAGGCACTGCAAATAAAAGTTGTGAAGTTGCCAAAAAAAAAAAAAAGCGGGCCAGCCAGCCAATCACCCCTTCCTTCCCCCACCCCCCTGCCAGTCCCGCCCTTGATCAGCCTGCCCCACCACAATAGGCCTCTCCCTGCAGCTGCCTGCCCCTGATGGCACCCTCCCTCCCTAATAGGGGGTGGGGCTGGGTGGCCAACCACCCATGGCCCCTCCCCCAAGCCACTAGCCCCTGATTGGCACCCCCCACCCCATTTGGGGGCATGGCCAGCCGGCCCACTGACCACAGCCCGTTCCCATGGCTGTCCCCACCCCCAATCGCACTCAAACCCCAATCAGGCCAGCAGGGGGGCATTTGGGGGTGATCAGGCTGGCAGGGAGGGAGCAGTTGGGGGCAATCAGGCCAGCAGTTGGGGGCAATCAGGCTGGCAAGCAGAGTGGTTAGGGGTGATCAGGCAGGCAGGCAGGTGAGCGGTTAGGAGCCAGTGGTCCTGGATTGTGAGAGGAATGTCTGACTGCCGGTGCGGGATCGGGCCTGAACCAGCAGTCTGACATCCCCCGAGGGGTCCCGGATTGGAGAGGGTGCAGGCCGGGCTGAGAGAAATGCTCCCCCCCCCCTGCACAAATTTCATGCACAGGGCCTCTAGTCCTAGCTAATAAAAGAGTAGTATGCAAATTAACTGTCACTACCTCACTCCGTCACTCCCTCACTCCATCACAAGATGCGGCGGCCATGGAGCTGGAGCAAGCAAGAGGCTTGGGTTGCCCCTGGGAATGGAGGAAGGCAAGCTTCCCTCCTGCCCTGACCAGTCCTGGACTCCGCTCAAGGCTACCAAGTTTCAATTATAGAAGTTAAATAAATTTCAGATACTTCATTCCAGCCCGTGGGCGGTGGCCAGCCTGAAAACGGCCATCAGCCCCTCACCCAGGCTGGCCAGGCACCCCAGTGCGGACCCCCACCCTGAAGTGGAGGTACCAGCCTGTAAACGGTCCTCACCC